>NW_007577891.1:712864-753870 GCF_000690725.1 Stegastes partitus
TGTGTTTTCTGCCCCTGTCACATCTTCATTCACTGTTCGCTTATGTTTTATAGTATCTCTATAGAAAAAGTACAATTACACTTACTAGTTAGTAGAGAAAACTAAAAAAAAAAAAGTTGTTTTTTTCATAAATCATTTAAAACAAAAACAAACCAACCAACAGAAAATAAAGTTAAATTTCTTTCTTTTCTTTCAAATATTGAAAAAATCCCAGGATCAACACGAACAACATTTACCAAATATCTATGGGTGTTATGAATACTGTGAAAACATGGTGACTGTACATACAACAGATATTTAACTACTTACATTTTTAATTTGCTTTCAAACTTGCACTTCAGTCCAGTTCAGCAAAAACATCCCTGAAATTTTGGTATTATTAGATTATTAGATTTTACTCACCTGAGTCGCTGATGGCTTCTCAGTTTTTCCCACCAATCTATTGTTTGGAACTGAATTTGGTTAAACCGAATTGGTTTTGCCACTGATTTTCATTGAATGTACACATGCAGAATAAAGTGATTTTGATTATATATCACATTTTTTAGCTTAAGTTTCCAGTTGAATGGCATGTGACAGATGAGTAGTTTGTGCACCATTGGAATGTTCAAAATCTGATGTTTTTGTTTGTGACGAGGTAAATTGTGTCATTTTGCCAATTTTGTACAACAATATGGCTTTTAAACTTGCCGGCATATTTTGTCAACAATATTTCAAGAGACCCATAAAATATGAGACAAGACCACCCCCTAGTTTCTCCAGATCGATATAAGATGTCTCTGAATGAGCTGTTCAGGTTTGCAGCCTGTTGTGATGTCACAGCAGGATAAACTCTGCCCCTGCCTGGCTCCTCCTCTTGCCCTGTACCACTCACTGAACAGAGTCAGATACAGAGAGACAAGTGCCTGTGGTTCTGCTCTTGAAAGGGGTATCAGTACAGCCACCCAGCTGGATTAAAACTGCAGACACTCACCGCCTGTTTGGAGCCCACTGTGGGGTTATGACCAGGAGTATTTTAGGCTTGGTAGGAATAAAGATCTGCGCAGCATTTTGAGCTGGAACTTGAGATACACATTCTCAGAACATATGAAACTTACACTGACTTGTTAAAAACTAGTTTAACATGCAGCTTTAAAATATTTTCTCTATTTCTTGAAATGGTTAAAATGCCTGGTTATAATCTTTTGTCAATATATGATGACTTTAAATAGTAATGTATGTCACAGTTTATTATGTTGAATAATGTAAATTTTTTTAAATACAGTATATCACAAAAGTTTTCTGCAAATATTTTATTGTATCTTTTCATGGGACAACACTGAAGAAATGACACATTGCTGCCTTTACAATGTGAAATAATCAGTGTACAGCTTATATAACAGTGTAAATGTACTGTCCCCTCAAAATAACTCAACACACAGCCGTTAATGTCTAAACCACGACTCACCTTTGTGATATACTGTATGTTTAATGCAGGGTTCAGATTTCAGTCTTTCACCAGACTAGTGGGGCCACAATTGGCCTCAGCTCAGATCAGGATCAAACTGTCAACATACATCATTTTGTACAGTGAAGTGTGTCACCATTTTAGACAAGTACAGTGATAACAAGCCAGTGAAGGTATTCTGTCGGTGGAGCTAGCTCGGGATGCAGTCGCCTCGCCATCAAATTGAGACAGACACTGATGATCGTGGTTTGCACAACTCTGATGAACTTGGAATCTGTCATCCAATCACCTGTCATACAGTCATTGTAGAAATAGTAAGTTGATTCAAAAACATGTCCCCCATACCTGCAGGATCAGCCCCGCCCCTTTTTTTTAGTTGTCTCAGCTCTTCACAAAAAAAGTTGCTCTCAGCAGCTTTGTGTGTCGGTCTCAAGACAAAACCTTTAGTTTGCAATTTTTTTCCTGCCTTTGAGGAAAAGCTCTTCTGGCAGAGAGAGTAATTACACAGATAGTGTCAACGCATGCTTATGCCATATGCCTCGCCAACCATCGCTTTCTAGTTTTGACTGTGATCCTTTTGCTGAGGTTTTTTTCTCCAGAAACTTTTTTTTGGACACTTCCACATTTCTAGTTGATATGTAATGCATCTTTATCACTTCACTGTCTATATTATATATTATAACTTTGGTATAGTACAAAACATACGATTCACCTTACAGGGTTAAACAGGATCCAGTGGACCTGTTAGGCTTTAGTGTAGCGAATGTCCATTTACAGTTGAAACCAGAAGTTTACATACACTGTATAAAAAGACATATAACCTTTTTTTTCTTACTGTCTGACATTAAATCAGACTAAACTTTTCCTGTTTTTATTCAGTTAGGACTACCAAAATAATTTCTATTTACTAAATGCCAGAATAATGAGAGAGAGACTTTTTTTTTAGAGATTTTTTAAAATTACCTTCTTCAAAGTCAGAAGTTTACATACACTAAGATTACGATATCTTTGGACTATTTGGGAAAGCCCAAATGATGATGTCATGGCTTTGGAAGCTTTTGATTGGTTAACTGACAACATTTGAGTTAATTGGAGGCAAACCTGTGGATGTATTTTAAGGCACACCTCAAACACACTGCTTCCTTTTGTGACAACGTAGAAAAATCTAAAGAAATCAGCCAAGATATCAGGAAGAGAATTCTGGACCGCCACTCGTCTGGTTCATTGTTGGGTACAATTTCAAGATGCCTGAAGGTTCCACGTTCTTCTGTTCAAGCAGTTATACACAATTATGAACACCATGGGAATGTCCAGCCATTGTACTGCTCAGGACAGAGATGGGTTCTGTGTCCCTGAGATAAAATGTTTTGGTGCGAAATGTACGTATCAACCCCAGAACAAAAGCAAAAGACCTTGTGAAGATGCTGCTGAAGCTGGTAAGAGAGTCATTACCCACAGTGAAACCAGTCCTGTAATGACATGGGCTGAAAGGATACTCGGAGAGAGGAAGAAGACATCACTCCAAAAGCAACATAAAAAGCCAGATTACAATTTGCAAATGCATACAGGGACAAAGACGTTCATTTCTGGAGACATGTCCTGTGGTCTGATGGAACTAAAACTGAACTGTTTGGCCTTAATGACCATTGTTACATTTGGAGGAAAAAAGGGGGGAAGCTTGAAGCCTGAGAACACCATCCCAACTGTGAAGTACGGGGGTGGCAGCATCATGTTGTGGAGGTGTTCTGCTGCAGGAGGGACTGGTGCACGTCACAAAATAGATGGCATCATGAGGAAAGAACATTATGTGAAAATACTGAAGCAACATCTCAGGACATCAGCCAGGAAGTTACAGCTTGGGTGCAAATGGGTCTCCCAAATGGACAGTGTTCGTAAGCATACCACCAAATTAGTTACAAAGTGGCTTCGGGACAACAAAGTCAGTGTTTTGGAGTGGCCACCACAAAGCCCTGATCTCAATCCTGTAGAACATTTGTGGGCAGAACTGAAAAGGTGTGTGGAGCAAGGAGTATTACAAACCTGACCCAGTTCCACCAGTTCTGTTGGAGGAATGGGCCTGAATTTTCAGAAAATTATTGTGAGACGCTTGTGGAAAGAAATCCAAAACATTTGACCCAAGTCATACAGTTTAAAGGCAATGCTACCAAATACTAAGGAGATGTAGGTAAACTACTGACTTTGAAGAAAGTAATAAAAAATTCTCCAAAAAATTCTTTCTCTCATTATTCTGGTGTTTAACAAATAAAGATAATTTTGGTAATTCTAACTGACCGTTAAAAGTTTTGTCACATTTATTGTTAGATAGTGAGAAAAATACAAAACAGTTATGTGTCTTTTTAAACACTGTATGTAAACTTTGTGGTTTCAACTGTATATTTAAAAGTCCTGCTCTCTGACTTTAAGGCCATGTGAAACCATTTACATTTAAACAAACTCCAAATGTTTGGCTACACTAGTTGGAAACTGTTGACATTTAAATAATAATTATGTTTTTAGTTTCCCTTTGTACTGCAGGTTATTGTTAAGATTACACCACATGATAATGTTCAGGGGCAGCACATGTAGCTGAATGTGCATCACACCTGAGCAGAACATGCCGCGGACTCAAACTCTGTCTGTTATGATAAGTCGCTAACTGCTTTGTGAAATATACAAATATACAATATGTGTACATATAAACAATTTTGGCCGATTTATTGATTTCACAGTTTCTTACTCCTTAAAATCGAAAACAGCCCTAAGATTCCACTACAGGCTGTAATTATAAGTGCAGAAAAGAGTACGTATGGCATATCCCTTTCCTCCTTTTTACCTAAATTACATTTCTCCTTTGTCTTTTGTTGTATTTCTTTTGTTTTACTCCAACGTACCTTCCTGCTACTATTCTGCATTGTGTGAGTCTAACTTTTAAAACATTTAATGTTAGAGTTAAGCTTTAACTGTACAAAGGTATTTAAGCTCCACTATTATTTATGTTGTAACCTGACAAATGGCAGATTTGCTCAAAAAATGCTGGCTTTGCTGAATCATTTCTAATTAAAAAACAAAACAAAACATAATTTCATTAATGTTCTTTTAACTGTTTTACTGTCTTTCCATTTTGATTGCTAATTTCCGATGGCGTTTAATTGTGAGTGCTGCTCTTTAAACATGTCGACCTCCTATGGTTTCCAAAGCTATAAACAGTAAAGGCTGAATTGTGTTCCAATCTCATGAATAATATTTTAATATTTAAGTGTTATTGTGTGCTTGTTGCACATATTTAAAAAAATAAAAAAAAACTCATTTGCACTTAATTAGCTTTCGTCCCCTGGGATTGTGAAAATTAACGACAGGAGCCAGCAGCTTGTCAGTGACTAACAGGCTACATTCTGTGTAAGTTGAAAGTACGTATGAAATTGTAGCAGTTCATAAGTGGATAATGAATAAGCAGATATACAGCAAATATCAGAATCTGACAGACGCATGACTTTTCACACATTTGTGCTCATGCCAGCTACACACACACACAGTGCCCCACCCTTGGCCTGGATAACATGACCACACACTAGCTTACTACGGCTCTGCTAATAGGGGTGAGAGATTTGCTAGGGGGGGAATGGGGGATGGCTTTTTTTTTTTTTTTTCTAGGGGAATCCTTGCAAAGATTCACAATATCCCCCTGGCTAGTCGTGTTCCTGTCTATGCTTCCAGCAAGGCGTTGACCCCACCTCCCGTCTCCTGCTGCATCCCTTCCTCACTAGAGATTCCTTCACACGGGGTGCCATGATGCCGATAGGAAAAATCAGCAGATGGTGAAACACTTTCTTAGGGCATTTCAGGCACTGTTGGTTTCTAACATCATTTGTCTGGCATCTTGAATTTTCGTCTCAGATGAGATGGACTGTGTACACGAATTCAAGTGCTTGTTAGTAATCTCAAATAAATGTGCTTGCATGTTTTTCATCCAAGCATATTCGGCTCGAAATCCTGCAGCCACTGCCTGAGCTTATGACCAACAGAAGGAGCCAAAGAACCTCACAGTAAGCTTATTAATGTATCCTGGTCGCTCTCCAGTATGGGCTTGCTAGTTGCCATAGCAACCAGGCCTTAGATATTGTTCAGTAGGAGAGTGATGATGGAGAATAAATATAAACATCACCCTGTAACCCTGTCAAGTACTTTTTATGTAAACCGGCCGATCACTCACTACTCACTTCTCATTATGCCTGCTTACAGTATATTTTTTATTTTGCATTAGAAAAAGCCGTATAAAAAGATCCTGGCTTTCTTCTGTAAACAGCACATTTATTATTCTCTGAGATCACTTGCTCGAGTTTGATCTTGCAGTCTTTAGGTACGAAATGATGCATCTGCATGCGAAGCTCAGCACTGAAAATCAAAACTCCAGTGCCCATCACCCAGCGCCTGCAGAAATCAACAGGCGACAGTGCGCTCCATCTTAAGTGCTGATGTGTGTTCACGCCCAGTCAAGCTGAGGGGAATCAAAAGACACTGAAAGATTAAGGAGGTCAGGTTTTCAGCTCCACTGAGGAAGGCAGGGAAAGAGGCTTTACCAGCCATTGACTGCCATAGAAACAGGATAGGCTGCTGTCACGGAGACCATGAGATGTTTTATGGCTGAATGGAGGTTTGGTTCAAATATCAGATTTAGACATTGACTCTTCCACAATGGTTGACAGATAGATTTTTTTTAAATCATGTGTTATTTTTCAGCATTTTGTTTGCACTTTATTAGTAGCTATTGTATTTTGCAGTTGACCCACACTGTTCAACCGTTTGACTTCAATTCTAGTGTATTGCTATGGCAGCAATAAATCTTAGAGTCATCTGTGGCTAATAGTCTGTTGAGGTTGTGGAGATCATATCATCACAGCATTGTCCTATCTCCCTACTGAAAGCCCAAGCTCTCAGACCACATGAGAAGCTAGGCAGTCAGCCAGAAACACTTATCATCCTGTCATCCGTTTTTCACTAGCTTCACAGCTCAATTGTACTGTACACTAAGCGTCCAGGAGAGCTTGGAGATTTGGGACCAACAGAGTGATCTCAGTCTAAGGGAGTCTGAATAGGTTTGGCAGCAGAAAAACCTTTAATAATGTGTTTCAATAAATATACAAAAATAAACACAGAAAGGAAGCCAAGATCATTTTTGCCAAGATTCATGTTTGTTAAGCAGCCACCATGTCATGTATGCATGGCTTGTCAGAAATGAAAGTTTGGTTATAAAGCGTGTATTAATAAAGTTGGTAGCTCTGTTCAGTTCAAAGGTAGACTTAGACTGTCTTTATTTGTCATTGCAGAGTCACACGGTACAGTGCACATCAGAATGAAACGAACAGAGACAGAATAGGGAAATATATATGTAGAAATAAAAAATAGGTTAACAAAAATAGGTGTAAAAAAACAAACAAACAAAAAACTATATTGGTTAATATTTGATTTCATAAATACAACAAATGTTTTATACACCACTGGCTGTCACCTAAACAAATGACAGTATTTATTTGACACCATCAGACTATAAATGCTGATGGCCAAGCCAGGTTCGCACCAAACATCATGGATGAGGTGTTACCATATAGATTATGTGTATGTGTGTCCCCATTTCTGCACATTTTAATTGCCTTTTGAGGGACCAAACAAGATCTAAAACCATACAATTTAGTTCAACTTCAACCAAAAGAATTACTTAATAGTTGGCTGCATTAACGTTATTGCATTTTGTTACACCCCTGAACAATGTTATCAACCGTGAGATCAGACGTACAATTACTCTCCTGTAACTGGCTCACGGTCTTTAATTTTTAAAAATATAGAAATGTGTCCATCAGAGTAGAAATAGCTGCAGTCATTAGCGCAACAGTAGTTGTCTAACTAAAATATAGGTCAGGGTTATGTGAAAACTGGAGGTGAAAACACTGATATTAGCATCAGGTCCTCAAGATGCCTGGAAATTAAGTTGCTTAACCATTGCATGAACATCTCCTCATTTGTCGTACTATAGAAACTGCAAGTAGTCGTGTATCATCTCCTCTTTGTTGTTTTTGTTATGCTTTCTTATCTATTGCTACATATCTATACGACCATTATCACAGGCGTGGGGTTTATTACTAGCTGCAGTCATGAATGTTCAGCTTGTTGTGCTGTTCTTGATGGCGCACAAAGATGTGTGAGCACTTAATTTATGTTGCTATGCATGGGCACAGTTTTATTGACATATTGACTGAAAAAAAACAAAAAAACATCTCTGGCCTTTGGTGATCTGCATCTTCAAAAGCAAAACCTGTGATTCTTCTGTCAGTGTTCCTGAAATATAGACGCGGCAATCTGAAAAAATGCTGGAATTTAATCAACGATGAGTGAGAAAATTTGCAACATTAATGATTAATCGAGACAGGTAATGGCTTTCATGTCTACACGTCACAGTGATTAGGTAATCCCCAAATCTAGCAAATCAATTTAGGAATCAGATATCAAGAGCAGCTGCCTGCAGTGGATCTCATCACAGTGAATTGGGTGTAAATTTTACCAGCATCTGGCAAGTTGCTAATAATAACTCCTTAAAATGCAGACTGAGGAGAAAGGCCTTTGTAATGAAATAAGATGGACCATTTAGTATTGGTAAAACAAATGTCAATGTATTGAGTTTGTGTGGTGAACAACACAAACAGATCAACAGTAAGGCAGGCCAATATACACTGCATACATTGATTTATTTCCTCTTTTTCTCAATGGTACACCTATACCAGTAAAAAGATCACTGAGGATAACACCACTCACGACTCAATGCTGCCACCTACTGGCACAAACACACATAACCCAGACATGACTGTAGAGGCTCTATAGCATTACATAAGCCATAACTAACAGTGACGTCATTTGTATTTCACAGCAAATTATACTGCAGCAAATACTTGTGTGGCACAACAGTTAGACGCAGGTTGTGCTTTGAATAACTGAAAACATATCAGTACATGAAGTGACGCACACATAATACAGTAACAGAACACAGCTGTCTGTTTGTCTCCTTTAATAGTTCACCAGTGAGTGTTTGACAGGCTGATGCACCTTTATCTCCTTGAAGGAAACAGAAGCTCCAGTCGTTGTTGACGAGGACCACAATTCTAGAGTAGCAGAAATCAGAAATAGGTAGGTTAGGTGCAGCTGCGATTACATGTACAAGTATTATTTGTACATTATTTGTAATCATTGCAGCAAATTAAAATGTTTCTACAAAGCTGCTGTTGTGCTGGCCGCAGATTCATGCAACAATTTCCTTCTGCACAGTTTCAAAGCAAGCAACTGAGCCTCAGCTCCTCAGCCACTGAAACACTGGCTGCATATTTGATCCTTCAGAGAGAATATACGAGCAGTTAAGTAAACACACTTTCTGCAATTTCATCATGTTAACTGTCACTATTACCCTCCAAATCCACTGCATCTAAGGGATGCATTTGTGCACAGAATCAGTATGCTCTGCTGATTACTGCTGAGAGAAAATTCAACACTTGCTGCTTACTTGATGCTGTGCCTCCGCTCGAAGAGCTGTCAGAGCACTCATCACCCTGGCTGGGTGGTACAACATTTTTGGCTGACAGCTGACTTCGATTAGACTTCACTTTAAAACGCCCTGAAACCAAACCAAACAAAATTGTCAAAATTCTCTCAAAACAGAAAATATGACTTATAAACTATAAAGTGGCCATGCTGTAGATCATGCGGTTCTTATATCTAACCCCGTATTCTAAACTTAGTATCCAACAAATGTTTCAGCCCGTGTCTGTTCAAATGATTTGTGTTTACAACTATTATTTTCATAGTCATGATGAACTGATGATTATTGTAACTCAACACAGATAACGTCTCCTTGACCCACCAGGGTTGAGAACCCTCTCTTCAGCTTTGTGCTCCAGGTGCCTGTGGAGGATGACTTCAGTCTTCTTCTGGTTTGTGCATATGTCAGGCTTGGCCATGATCTCTGTTATTGCCAGATTGTTCTTGATGGCCTTCGAGGCTGTGGAGCGAGCCAGTGCAGGCAGCGACTCCTGGTATTGTTGGTCAGTAAAGTCGGACTCTTGTTTCTGAATATCACTGATGCTGCGAAGGGAGACATGAAAAGATTAGAATACAAATAGGATATGTTGCTTTATCTGCATGGTGTATTGTGTTCAGTTTCATTTGGAATACTAAGCAAATGAGTTGTAATAGAATTGTTTGTGGTGTTTTCTGCATTATCAGTATTCACCCAAAATCTGAAAATGTAGAAATCAATATTGTACTGTACTGTAACTCCTACTAAAAATGTTTGAGTCAATTTACATATAAATGGTCCAGATGTAAGAAGGAAACTTACTGCCGCTTCGTTAAAATAGTGTAAATCTGCTGCACCAACAGCTCAGCTGCTCCTGATTTACAGTGGATTGTTCCATCAATGGCCTCTTTCATCAAGTGAAGATTCTGCTTTTGTAGAGACTGGAACAATAAACACTTGAAGTAAGCACTTGAATGAGGAGGGGAACCACTTCATGTATCAGGTCCCCTGTGTACATGTAGATAATGAAAATATCGCAGTGGGACTCCCATGTCGGGTAGTTTAGATAATTTTATGTTTAGGGAGTCAAGCTGTGAAAGTGCCATTGTGTCCCTGGGGAAATTGTAGGTTGAGCAACATCCCAACATTTCGGCTGGACACCTATAGGTAGATTCACTGCTGCTATGCTAATTCAATTCTGTACCTGTTCTGTGCATTTCAATCACACGCCAGCTGAGCTGAGTAAAGAGGCATTTCTTCGTGGCTCATGATATTTTTGGATGTTTTCTTCCACTTACCCGCCCAATCTGGCTCCAGTTCCACTGCTTGGCACAGAGTGATGTTCCTTTGTCATAGGAATGCAATGGAAAGCCGTGGGGGTAATAATGAGAAAATATCTCTGCCACAAGGTAACCGTTGGAAAAATCTCTGGAAATGAAGAATAGGGATAACAGTGTGAGTATACTGACTCCAGCAGTGGAATTTACTTTAGGCCAGGCATCACTGTGCAGCACTGCGACTTTGTGTTGCTTGTCTTAGTGTATTTATTGCTGTCATGGTTTAATCAATCTCAAATGTCCCTCCGGTGTGTTTTTGTGATCCTTAATTATTTCCTTCATATTTCATCTATTTCATTATGTGTTCTGTGTGATGCTACTCCTCATCACCTCTCAGTCAGGCTCTTTGCAGGTTACAGTAGGTGAAGAAATGTCCCATCAAAACGGGAAAAAGATCATAGCTGCATACTTTAAAATTAAAAATAGCTAAACTTAGCTTAGCTAGCAAGAGATGTTGCAGGTAAAACACTGGCTTGTGCAACTTCTTGAAATGTAGACATTCAGTAGACTTTTATTTAAATCGACTGCATTTCCAGCATCTGCTTGACAGTAATGTATAGCTAGCTACTACTTTGCAAACAAGGGTTAGCAGTGTGCTAAACAAGACAAGCAAAAGTCGTTTATTTGAAATATTTCCTGGTTACTCGACTCTAAGCTTCAAAACACGTTTTATCGTTGCAACTGCAAACTGTATATGAATGCTGTGGGTTAGCTAGCTAGTCGACAGAAGTCTTTGTAAGTTACAAAATCACTTTTATACCTGCGCACATTCTTCGGATAAAATGACAAATCGAGGGTTTGCAGCCACTTGACGACTTCTCTGGGCAGCGCTGTCTTTTTGGGACTCATGAGGCAGGTGAAGACTACAAAGCGACAACGTTTCTGTCGTTGTACAACAAGTGAAGTCAGGAAATCATCAAGTTCTTAGTAACTCCTTCACTTTCCACCAAGATAATTAAAGAGCTTGCATTTGACCTGACCAGCGCTGACCTTTCTTTTTGTTTATATCACTATGACAACGACCGCACTTCCTTGTTGTGGTCACGTGGGAGCGTGCAAGCAGCGATGGCGGTCTGCTGCCCTCTACGGTATGTAATACTGATGAAACTGAATTTAATCGAGGCAGTACAATAAAATCCATTTACTGCATACAGTATGGTAAAAATCTAACTCTTTAAATTCTGACATTTAGCATTTGTAAGCGTGAAGAAAGAGCTAATGAATGACATAACAAAATGCAGTTGTAATAATATGGATAAAATGTTTTCACACGTTGTGATTGTTAACAAATACTACTTGCTACCACAATATAATATTATAAACTAGAGCTGAAAGGTTAATTATGAAAAGATTACAGCATGAATTTGCAATTAGATAAATAAACTGCTGCCTCCCCAGTTCAAGCTGGGTCAGACATGCTGCATAACATTTCCTAATTCCCAGCCTTTATGATTCACCGATCGCTTTGTTTCAGATTGTGACTTCTGAAATGGATTGTTCAGCCCTAATGTAAACCATGTAATAAATGTATACTGCTTGTGAAGTGTTGGCAAATGAGTAAAATATTTCTTTATTAATACATGTAGTGCAGCTATAAAATTAAAATGATTCAACAGAAATATTAAAACTCAGCTCAGTATAATGAAATCATTTTTCAAACTGCAACTTGTATTATTTAAATACACACAATTACCTACCTATGATGTTTTAAGAACATGATTCAGTTGATCTTCAGTTCATATTTTCCTTCTGACACTTTCCAGCAAGGTTAGCCACCACACTCAGTACAATGAAAAAAAGTTTTTCAAACTGCTGCTTGTTATTTTTTAAATACATGCTATTATCCAGCACGTCGTGTCACAGGAGCAGGATTCAGCTGTGCTACCAGCTATTGTCTCAGCAGTAGAAATAAACATCCAGTGCTCCACCATCATATTTTGCTTCTGAGACTTTCCTCCACACTTACCAGTGTTCAGACATCCAAGCTTAAACTTGTCAGATATGTTAGGGTTCAGTGAAAAAGAAGAAATGTTTGAATGCACTCGGATTCAAAACAATGTTTTAATAATCTAATGGTGTGCAGTGCATTAGGTAAGAAATGCAAAACTATAATACTCGTTTGTATATGTATATATTATGTATATACTTATTGTGTGCATTTATACAACATTATAGTCTTAGAATGTAACACTTAATAAATTGCATCACACTCTGGTAGCCGTTGCAGCTCTTAAGGCATCTTCTAAACACAGCAGAACAGAAAACAGACTAATACTCAACATGTATTTTTCTTAAAACCATAATTAGTCTAGGTAACACCAGGCCTAGAAGCTTGTTTTTTTTTTTGCAGCATCCTGCATCACATTCATCCAGATCCACACATCCACATATGGGAAACAGGCCAGCTCAACACAGCTTGTTACTGTCAGCTACCCAGTGACTGCTCTGTGGCTAATTCAAATTAATTGCCCTTACTGGATTGGCTCATGGCTAAAATAAAGTTAGGAGGAGTTTGTGGAGTTAATATGATGTTGGTGTAAAAGGCCCCTTTCTGTAAGTCCCATTTGGTTGTTCTTTCTGTTATTGGTACTGCAGGTAACACTTGAGCCTGTTGGGAAGGGGAAGGTGGGAAATAAGGTGGAGTCTGTCACGGCCGACGCAGCTTCTGACACACTGACGACACAACTGGCTCAGCAGTCGTGGTGTAGCTACGAAAAGGAGACAAGTAGAAAAATGATTTAGATTTAGATCACCTTAAAAAAAAAGTAGCATCGATAAGAAGAAACAAATCTCATCCTAGATAACAAAGGTCACAGAGTGCATACAATCCAAAAAAGAAGTCAGCTTCTACCTTCGTAGAGCAGTAGAAAGCCCTCTGTTAGACTGCTGGGTGGAGCAACATCGACTGGTCTCTGAAACTCTGTATTCCTGGCATTAATGTCTGCACCAAAGTCCAGCAGCAACTTCACTACAGCTGTGCAGTCTTTTTCTGCAGCTGCGTGTAATGGAGAATCCAGGGATTTGCCTTTCTGTACATTGGCACCTGTATGAAGTACATTTAGATTATCCACTCTCGACACCGTCCAGTCAGAAAAACTTCAATGTCACATACTTCCACTGTTGAATCAGTAAATGTTGGTAATTCTAGTCCTGGAGTTACTTTGTGACTACATTTTTTATGTACCTGCTTCCCCTCAGCTGTGCTTGACTACCTAACAATTTCTCTGCCAGAAATGAGTTTCGACAAGCATGAAAAAATAAAAATTGAATTTATTACCTTCACTCAACGGTAGTGAGTGTTATGGGCATGCAAATAAATTGAAAATGTGATCAGTCAGTTGAGTGCACTTGATTGTGGTGCTGCTCATTACTACAATGACTGTGTTGTGTTTGTGTTAAGTTCTTGTTTACTAAGGCTAATACAAATAAAGAAATTAGCACATTTGCTTCCTTTGTATTGAATTTCTCATTATCTAGTTGTTGCACATCTCTAAAAGGAGACCTTTTGCAGCTTACAGTTTAGTTTTTACATAACTGCTTGTCTCTGCTTACATCCTGTGAGCATGCATGTATTATATATATATATTTATTTCCCATTTCTTGGCCTTGCCACGTGTGTTCATACAGGATTTGGAGATGTAAAGATCGACACAGTGCTGCGAGCTGACCTTCCCTCAGGAGTTTCCTGGCACACTCCAGCTCTTGGCAGATGCAGGCTGTATAGAGCGCTGTGCCCAGGTGAGGAATGTCCATGTCCACATCTGCCCCCCAAGTCACCAGAGCCTCCACACAACCGTAATGACCTGGAAGTAATGAAGCGTGAAGACAGTAATCAGTAAGTGACAGTGCAAGATAATTCTCCAAGCTGTCTTCACGGGTCATGTTGGGATTTATTTTTAAATGTGTTTTTCAAGGTGCAGGTTTGTCAGAAAGTGGTTTATGGTACAGCAAAGGACACAAATACAGGTTGGAAAACAAGCTCAAGTGAAACCTATAATACATGCACAGTGATGTTGGTCTCTTTTAAACAAAATATATTTTTAAGATTGAACTAACTGAGTGCAACCTCTGACTTTCTAAAGATAATTTCGGACCCACTAACACTGGCTGTAGGTTAACTTTGAAGTAAATACTCCATGTGAAAGAATGTTTTTTTTTTCCCCAGTAACATTTTAGTGTTGTCTTTCAAAGAAATCTAATTTTGTAACGTGCATACTTCCACAAAATTATGTGGTTCCATTTAAAAACTACCAGATTTTATTTGATGCAGAGTATTTTGTCATAACGCACCTTTGCTGGTCGCTTCATGTATCGGTGAAGGATGGTATACAAGACTCTGGGGTTTTGCTCCATTTTCCAAAAGAATTTCAGTGCATGCCACACTGCCCACTGTACAGGCATTGAACAGAGGGGTGACTCCATCAATTGTAGAAGCATTGACCTGTAAACACATTTTCTTTTTATTGTTATTTTTAGGCCTTGTTTAACCATGTAAGTTGACTAATAGCAACAGCCTGGGGGAACAGTTGAAGGGGAACAACAACTTAATAGCTCTACAGTGACTGTAGATGGAGAGCGGGGGCAATACTCATTTGTTACCCCTACCCAGATTTTCCCAGCCATGGAAATTACATTTGACCTATGTGGCACTGCAACATTAAAGGGTCATCACACCATTACCCGACTTACGTTTGCTCCTGCATCAATGAGAGCTCTGGCGCAAGCAACATGGTCGCCGACACAGGCCTCGTGAAGGGGTGTCACATGGTCTATAGTCAGAACGTTCACATTGTGACCCTGAAAACAGAGTCAAACAGCCACAGATATCTAATGGGCACAGACATTTAAGGGGACATTAAATATTCCATGACCTTTGTCAACCTCTGTTGGTGAAGATGAGGAATTGCAAGAACACTACTAAAGCCTATCTCCTCTTCTAAAACAGACTCATCCACTGTAGTGTAAAGTCGCTTTTCAACAATAGAGATTAATAAGCCTGCTAATTAAAGTGCAGATCCATTTGAAGGCTGGCAAAGAGCTAATAAATCACCATGTGAAATCCTGTAATGATATCACTGCTTTGTCATACGATTGTCTGACTCTAACAAGGAACTGTTGGCTTTGTCCCTTAAACGACATCTTCTCTTGTAGCACAGTCTTTCATCTGTAAGCAGCCGAAACCGCAAGTGGAGATCGCAATTTGGATGTGTTCCTTGTCAGTTTCTCTTTGGGAATGTCATTTTTTTAATAGATGCTATCCATCAACAGCTCTTCAAACCACCCTCACATTCTGTATCTGATGGTCAGTGTATACCTCCCCGTCAAGTTTCATTAAAAGACATATAAACCAACACGTGAGGGTGCTGTAAGCCATTGTGCATAAAAAAATGATTTACATTAAGCAGGACATAGTCAGATGTTCAGTATTTACATTTTATGTTGACATTTAGCCAGCTCTGTTGCCTATTAAAACGTCCCCCTTACTGTAGTGCTTGCCTATATAAATCACTGGCAGCCAGACAGGAGAATTATCATAAACCTGTCACTTTAAAATATACTGTGTATACACATACGACACTGCGAAACAGTATCTTGCCAGTTGGTTCACAAACATTATAAGCAACCAATGAGGTGCAACATCATTATCCACAAAGTCATCAATAATTAATCTGATACGGGTACACTGTGTTATTCTTGGTACAAGATATTCTTGGTACACATACATTCAGAATGTATGCCACATTGTAGCCTTGACCCTGGCAGTAATGTTATACAAATTTAATAAATCACCTGTGATAAGAGGTGCCCCCCCTTTAAAAAAAAAAAAAAAATCCTGTATAACTTAATAGGAACAGCTGAGTCTTATCCACACCTCCATCTCTTTATCTGATCGGGAATCTACAAAGGTTCCGAACCTAATTTAATGACACAAGAGATGAGTACAACAGCATCCACGTGTGCAGATAAGGGGATGCACATTACCCTCTTAAGGGATTGTGTTCTCTTCACCTGTAAAATGAGGGTCCTCAGTGCCAGGAGGCGGCCCTGACTCGCAGCATCATGAAGGGGTGAGCGGTCTGCCCAGGATCCTGTGACAGGAATAAGAATTCAGTGCTTGTTTCTACCTACATTTATTATTTACCCGATTCTGTCATTCTAAATCCTTTACAGTAGAAAGGGCAGAACATGTTTGTAATCAAAATGCATCCATTCACAGGACAAATTAATGTAAACTTGAGCAAAAGGCTGCGATCATTTAAGGTAAATTTAAAAAAAAAAAAAAAAAAAAAGACAAAGCACACCTGAGTCAATGTCCAGAATAACTGCAGATGCATTCCACACGTTCTCATCATCATTAGCCTGTTCCTTCATATTATTTAAAGGATATAGATAATAATCAACTTAATGTTTTCTATTAAATTTGCGCTATTTTATTTATGCAGCCCATTTTCTTTGACTGACGTTAATTTGAAATACGGACACAAAGAAGCAGCTAGAGACATCAAACAGATTTCTTAGAACAAGGAAGACCATATCTACAGGACCGTGACTAATACCCTGAGCTCAGCTAATTAGTATTCCATGGAGTGGGTACACTTTAAATCAAACATCCTTTTTTGAATGATAGCTACAGATTATGTTGTCGTCGTGTCTCTCTTCCCCCAGAATGTGCCTTTCGAACCGCCTGTCCCTGAGAATGTGGAGTGTTGTTTTGGTTGCTGTCTGAGTGCGAGAGGGTGCACTGCATAGCTGGGAATGGAAACTAGGGCAGGATACGAGTGGGGGAGGAAGGAGGGGGATATCATGACTGTGTTCTATTAATACATTAGAGAAAAAGAGCTGCTGGGCCAACAGTGTCTTCGTTTAATATTGAATGTACAGTTCTGGATTTATAAGTAGCTATTAAGCTAATGAAAGAAAAGTAGGCTATCATTCATATCTACAGTACGTATTAATGTGAATATTATTAATGCCTTTTATACTCATTGGATTAGCAATGCAGTATTTATAGCTCATTTGTAAACACAGAAATTGTGAGCGTGTGTGTGTGTGTGTGTGAGCGAGCGTGGAGCACTTTCATTTGAATTTAGAGGATCCTATTAACATTTTACATCTTACCTAACACAGCTGAGGTAGAACATGCTGCTTAGTGTGTTGTGTAAACACAACTGTATTGTGGTTACATTTTACACTGAGCTTGCCTTCATCATGCACATATATATATATATATATATGCTTCAAATGACGCTGTCTTTTAAAACAAGACACTACCTTAAGAAAAAAAAAAGAAGCTTTTAACTCAGTACTCACTGTGTTGTTGACCATAATCATAGAACTCTGCCGATATCCTGGCAGCCTCTTTACGGTTCCCACGGACAATGTAGAAGTATGTTAGCAAGTTAAGAGAGATCTTAACAAAGAGTTTAAAGCAGAACAGTGCCAAGATGCTGAGGTAAACATTGGACAACTGGACTGCGAAGGGCTTGTTGGTGAGTTCCGCTGTTGGGTCTGACATTTCCTCTGGCACGTTACAGAAGAGCTTTGGTTATGATGAAGGCAGGATCAGATGCCACTCCAAAAAGCACAAGAGTAGCCTACTTTTTCTGCTAGTGGACTGACTGGTTGGCTGGTACTGACAAAGTACAGACCGGAAAAAATGCTCTGCAGCTGCTACTGTGCCTGAAAGCAACCTACTGCAATGTTATTGTGCACTGTGTGTGGGCGTGGGTGGTCACAAGTTATATAAATTTCAAACTTACATACCTGTTCAGTCACAAACCTTTCAAAGTACAAACGGGGGCCGGTGCACACTGGTTCATTCTTAGCCTTTTATGGTGCAGACTGACTGTTTCAAGACTGTTACTAACTAAATGTATGAATATAATTTTAAAATATGGATGATTAAAAAGTATACCCATGCAATTTTGCATACATTTTTAACTCGTAGTATTTCATTCTAAATAACTGATTAAAAAATAAATGTAAAAAAAGTTATAAAAATGCATTTTTTGCATACATTTTAGCTCATGATGAATTCCAGATTAATTTGATTGAAATTATTTTTTTGAATGTCTTACATACATTTGAACACCACTGACTTACAATCAATTAGAATCAAACTGGTTAGAAATGCTCTTTTGCCATCGATTTTAACTCATGATTATTTATTTTGTATTAGGAAAATTGAATTTTTAAAAATTCAAAATGAAATAAATAAATAAATAAAAACACATGTAACATAAGATTTTGTAGCACTTTTGAGTAAATATTGATGGTTGAGGAAGCATTCACACAAAGCTTGAGGAAAATATATTTTTAGAATCAGCATATTATTATTATTATTATTATTATTATTATTATTATTATTCAGACTACATAGTTTTATGAGGCACTGTAAATTGGGAAAATGAGCAACAAAGTCGATGTGAAATGTAATTTAATTTTCTATTTTTAATTCCTGCTTGTTTACCTCCCCTGGTGTCAAAGGTACCCGTATTCTACTTTCGGTTTCCAGGGTAACGCCTCCCGGTCGCCGCGCGTGTGTGTCACACCATGTTGTTGCCGCACACCTTTTCCGCAAACACCTAAACATCTGCGCTTCCCGTTTGAACCTGTGCATGTCTCTGACCGACTTTTCTCCGTCAAATGAGGGGCTACCGGCTGCTTGAAGTTGTGATAGCGACTCTCGGCGCACTCGTCTTTCCTGCGTGTTGCCACAATGTGAGCTCGGACGAAACGACGCGGAATAACTCCGCGGTTGACTTCGACTCGTTCAGAGCGAAGTTTCACCGCGTCTACGACTTCAGCAGCGACGAGTACAGCCGTCGGCATCTGTATTATCAGGTAGGTAAGGCAGAAAAAAAAGCAAGAGAATTACTTTAGGGACGAACTTTAAAACTATTCAACGACAAAACGGCGGCGTACGTCAGTGCAGGCCACGCCCACTTACGTAGAGGACGGAAGTGTTTTAAAAAAAAAACTGGTCGAAAATATTAAATGTTTATAAATTGTATATCTTATTTCACCTTGATATGCAATGTCAGTAATTTTTAGGAAACACGAAACAATTAAAAAAGCACAATAACTTCTATTATAACTTGTGAATTCAACACATAAAATCGTCCTTAGATAAAGATGAATTTATGAGCAATAGATCATACAGTGAGTTCTACTGTTAAAACACTTACTGATATAAACATGATGGCAAACGTAAAGTAAATATTACTGGCCTGTTTGACTGCTGTTTTTTTGCCAGATTAAAATACTGTCTGTTACTCTGTATTCAGCAATAACTGCATATTTTGTTTGTACATTTTAAATCTGCAAAGTCAGTACCAGCTGTAGGTGTCATATAAATGCATATGCATAATTGCTATAAATACAGTGGAGTTCCTATGGTAATTAGAGGACATGGTAATGATCACATGCAATCACAAGCACAGTAGTTGAGTATGTGTAATTAGTCCCTTTTGAAGCAGAGGTAATACGCCAATATTTGTAAGTAGACAACTTGTGGGTTTTATTGCAGGCTCGAAGCAAACAAAAAAATGAACATGAGATTTCTCTGTATATATTTTTTATATTAGAAAAAAAAGTCCTTTATCCTCTTCACAAAATTATTTAACTGTTTCACACAATAATTTTTACTTAAACAACTCATTCTTGTGACCAGAGTTGCCAACATTTTGCAGACTTTTAAGACACCACACCTGATTTGTTGTTTATGTTGTTACAGAATGCCACCGAGCGACATACGTACCTGAACACGTTTTCTACAGGACCACAGGCTGCCAAGTACGGCATCAACCAGTTCTCTGACCTCTCACAGAAGGAATTCAGGGGTAGGTTGCAACTTTTTCAGTATCGTGCAGGTTTGCAGACAGGAATTAATTCATTTGCACCACACAGTCACGTCACACATTGACCTATTTATGGTAACACATAAGTCAAGTCACTGTTGTTTTTACAGCACATTTAAAAAAACAGCCATTGAGCCAAAGTGCTTTCCAGTAGAGAAACAAGTTTGGCATTATGAATTTACCTAATGAATTTAAATCTTGAGGTTGAGACCGTTGAGAATTATTAATGATGTGAATTTATTTGAGTAATTTAAATATTTCAAATGAAACCATTTAAAATTATACAAGTTTACCTGACAACTTTAAATATCAATGCTAACAGCCTACAGTAATATTAATTATTAAATACATTTAAAACTAACATTAAGGCCCTACAAAAATATACAATAAAAAACAACAACAAATCCAAAGATTTACTGTGAGTGGCGCATTTGTGACAGTGGAGAGGAATAATCCCCTTTGAACAGGAAGAAACCTACAACAAAACCAGGCTTAGGGAGGGTGACCATGGTCTGCCTCGAACAGTTGGGGTGAGGATAAAGGGGACAGAAAAAATGATAGCGACAAACTGACAACAAATAAGAGAACATCAACAGTGAACCGACCGGACCTGGACAAGTAGACCGCAAATTAGACCTGTGCAGCTCCAGAGCCAGAAGTACCTGCAGGGAGAGGGAGAGAGGACATAAAGGACAACACAGAAACTAGATTAGAAAGATGAGACGAAGTTAATAGGTTGGAATAGCATTTAATAGAATAGAAACCTGTGGAGGAAATGACAAGAATGAACACATGTGGAGGCAGGATAGCTGAGGTAAAGCACACTGACCTGATCAAAATGAGAAGGTTTAACTATAATACTGAAAGAGTGAAGGAGAAAACTGAGTGAAAACAGCAAAACAGCAGGGCGATGAAAAGAAACTAAGAGTGGACATGACGAGGGCAGCGCCAGGAAAACTGAAAGCAACCAAAAAAAAGTGAGCCTTCAATTTTGATTTGAGATTTCCGATGGTAGGACAGGATTTAATGTGGATTGGGAGACAAGTGTTTTAGAACTTGGGTGCAGTAACCAAAAAGCCCTGTTGTCTTTGGTTTTGCAGTGTGAATGAGGAACAGAGAGGAGTAACTGTGAGGATTTCCTAAGAGGACAGAAAACAGAAGTAACATCGGGAATGTATTGTGTAGCTAAACGGTGAAGGGCTTTATAATCTAACAGTAAAATGTTCAGCTCAATTCTCTATTTCACTGAAATACAATGCAAATGAGCTGGAACCAGGGTGATGTGCTGTCTGTTCTTTGTACCAGTTAAAAGTGTGGCAGCTGAGCTGGCATCACATTACAACGTGATAGTGTATTAAACAGCTTACTAAACTTTTGTGTAATTTCACTCAAATGCTGTTTTGATCTTGTACAAAAAAAAGGTACAACAAAAAATAAAACAAACAAACAAAATCTGTGTCCGACGGCTGCTGCGGTTCTTTACTGTAAAACATTTGATAAGATTGATAAGAAAACAACAAAGTTACAGACATGTTCTACTGGTCCAGATTGTGTTTAAACCACAACTGTTTATACTGCCTTTTGACGTTGGCATGGGATGCATGAAGATTTGGGACAAATGTTTTTACATTTGTGATAATCATCACTACTTCAATATGATAAATGTAGAACAACATTACAGGATGAACAAATAAGCAGATTCACTCACCGCAGTTGCAGCTCCACAATGGTGGACAAAAATCAGAAAGCCTGATAAGAGCGATCAATAGAGAAAATACTTCAGGAAAGATTGAAGACTGAATGATGAGGCTGTAAACCTTTAGATTGATTGATTATATGAATGAAGTCATTGTTTACTAAATGTTGGAAATTTGTATGGACTTGAACAGTCAAATAAATTGTTTTTATTATTATTGTTATTATTATTATTATTATTATTATTATTATTATTATTATTATTATTATTATTATTATTATATGGAACTAGTCCTACTAAAAGTGCTTTACCATTAATCAAAATAATCAAACATAACTGCTGTGGATCAGTGTGTTTACATCGCATCCAAAATCAGGCCAGTACTCATGGGCTCATGGTCCAAAGCTGGCCTGAATATGGATAAATGTGCCATTTCTTGACCAAAACCAGGCCAAACCCATACACACAAAGCCTTGGGAAATTTTGCAACCATTACTGCTCTTGCCTGCTACTCAGCGTGCTGGTTCTCATCCTGATTGCACTGGCTACGTGGCTGTTGACTCAACAGTATGATGTTTGATAGGAACTTTACATTTTTGTTGAATTGAAGAGATTTTAATCTTATTAGTGTGATTTAGAAGGTTTATACTTTGAATAGAATCCATGGTGTGACATTTTTCAGAGAAGCGGAAAACATTTAGATTGCTCATCGTAGACTGCGCGCAGTATATCACAGCTCGATTAACATCGAAGTGATTAGTTTCCTCAAGTATTTAATAAGAGAAATGTCTGGTGTGTGAAGATTCTTAAAATAACATCTATTCAGATGTGAAGGCCTGACAGTCTGAATATCTGACAGATCAGCAATGAAAGCTGTTGTCTGTGTGTTTAACTGTTTATAAATGTGTACAGGGTATTTATGTGGTTTGAGAGTGACGAGTCTCCTTAGCTGATTTATATGCAAGCTGATATGATGCTGATTTTCATGAGTAAAATGGAGGCTGACTGTTGAAACCAGAATTTGTTAGTGTTAAAACGAAACCTGGGGGAATTTTGGCACCAAAATATCGCCAGCTTGTCTAAATCAGCATGATCATGGGTACAGAGAAATAGTGACTTGATACAGTCTGAGACCATCAGATAATTTCATCCACCCAGTTTAATAATTCAAGTCTTTTAGCCCAAAAACTAGAGAATTGATCTAGCTGTGATCTGACCACAGACAGACACATCATTTTCTGCTTTTGTTTCTTTGTAAGAATGTGTTTTCTTCATCTGTATCTGTGCAGCTACATTGCATCTAGAAGTGTCACATTTCAGATGTTTCTCATTCACGTGTGTCAAACACATGAAGCCCTCAGTGTGAAACATGAAAGGCTGCACTGCATTCCCTCTTTTGAATATGAAGAACAAAATCACAGCATGAGCTGTTGAGAATCCACCTGATGTATGTTTGAACTCCTCCAACCAGAATTTGTCAGGGTTGAAATGAAACCTGGGACAGTTGTCGCAGTTGTCACAAAAAGTGTTTCCTTGTCTGAATCAGCTTTAGTGTGGAGGACGCAAACATAGAGGCACAGAAATAGGGACTGGATACCGTCTGGGATCCTTCAAATATTTTAATCCATTCAGTTCTTTTAGGGCACATTTTTCCTCATTTAATGGTGTTCGTTTTTGCAGAAATACCAAAAAACAGGTCTGTTTCATTTGAACAGTCAAAACATCCCCATATAACCTATAAGAAATGAAAAGTTCTGCAATCCTGGTACCCAGACATATAAAAATTGGAAGGGTTGATTGATTTTAGTCGTCTAAAACGGTCTGTAATGTTGTTCTTAAAGCTTAGCAAAGTGGTCAAAATGTACAATTTATTTAGTCATTACCTTTATTTCTCTGGTTGGTTCAACGTCCATAAACCTTTTTCTAATTTATGAGTAATGAAACATAAAAGGCACACGATCAGACTGTATCAATGATATAGAATAATAATGCTTGTACTAAATTACTATAGATATTTTCACATTTTATGAGAAATCACAATATTTCTCCTCAAATCTTTGTCTTTAATCTTTCCCTGTTTTATTTGCCTTTGTGGGAATTTTAACATGCTGCATGCACTTGTTCTTAATTTGTTCAGTGGAATGTCTTAGCTCAGTGTCTTACCTCTTGGATGGCTGGTACTGAATCTGCAGAGTCATTGTTTACATGCAGCTTTATATCCAGGGATGACTTTGAACTGTCTATCTCTTATCCACAGATCTTTACCTGCGAGCAATCCATGATCGAGCTCCTCTCTTCTCTGGCCTGAGTATAAAGCAGCTCCCAGCCAAATTTGACTGGAGGGACAAATCAGTGGTGGCACCGGTCCAAGACCAACTATCAGTACGGTTTACACACACAAGTAATAGACATACTGTATCGGTAGGAGATTATTTGCATGCACCTGAGTTACACACACACACAAATAAAATTCAACAAATAATTTAAATATTAACAAATAAAGAAAATCAAAAGGGCGCCCATATGAGCCACAAATCCTCACCAGCAATACAGCGAAAATGATGAAGTTGGTGCTTGATAGTTGTGTCCTTGCTTTTTATTTTTTAATAGATGTAAAATGTGTGATTTCCAGTGAGAAGTATTTCCATGCACCATCCATAAGGATGCACATCCATTTATTTAAGATGCTTTAGGACGTATAAAAACACTGTTTTTATAATTGATTTGTGACTGATATCGGTTTTCCACAAGGAATGTTCCATCCCCTGGAAAGGTATACATAGAATTCCATTTACTCCATCTGCCTCATGGAAAAATGTAAGAATCTATGGGTATGGAAATAATTTTCATTCATTCTCGGTGTGTGTACACCAGAGGCTTCTTGTTTCTTACAAAACACTTAACAGCTTGAGTTGCATTGTGGTCCATGACTTCCAGACTAGTTGTGATTACACACAACCTTGGTTGTGTTTTCAAAACTGAGATTTCAGGTAAGCACAGAGAGACTTCTCCCTCCAGCAGATCAATTTGGAAACAGTTTGTCTTGTGTTGAACTGAAGGTCAAACATTCAAGTGAGGCAGTAATGAACAAAACACATGTTTTAGTGTTGGGGAGTTGTGATAATGGCAAAGGAGACGCAGGGAAACAATGACAAATTAAGTCTTTGTGAGTGTAGTTCAGGGAGCGGATTAGATCTGGGGGTAGAGAAGGGACAGGGTTAGTGAGATGGAGTTGTTGCCTGTCCTCAGTGAAGCTCACTTTTTGCTCTTTTTGTCCTTTATCTCCTCAGTCAGTCAATTTGCTGCAGGGGATGATGTTGTCACTGTAAAACTGTTGTCCTAGGGGAGAGACATAACCCATACAGGAAAACGGCAGCATGATACCATAATTTACTCTCTTGAATTCAGGTAAAGTTTAGCTCCAGGGAGAGTCTGTAAATGACCACACTCACCTACCACTCAGCTCTGCTGCAGTTTTTCTGCACACATTTCTTTTTGTTTGGCTCTGTGTGTGTAGAGCTTGGTTGGCTCAGTTTCTAAAACGCATCAATGGATAGACAGAAAGTAAAATGCATTACCCTGCACAAAGACCCATAATATCAAACCACTAACCTCCTATAAATTTGTCTTGATCCGGTTTCTCCTTCTCTTGATTCCACATTTATGACTTGAGTGCATTTCATTGCTTTAGAGAAGGGAGCAGATGGCTCTAATATTTTGTATACTCAGCGCATACTTAGCTCCAGTCCAAGCAATAATGACTGATTTTGCTGTCAGTATTGATTTTAAGCTGTGGCACCATATTGAGCAACAAAAATATTGAATTTTTACACATTGATAGTTCAGGTTTTCATTACATTTATGGGAATTTATGCTGAGCAAGGGAGATTATTGTAGTGCAATACTGTTTGGAGAAACAAATTTGTCCGTGCAAATGTTAAACATGAAAAAAAATTAGTTGTTTACATAATGTAGTGCAGAATATGTCGCCTCTCCTCCTGCCCCCTGCCAGAGAAGAGTTTTTCAGGAAGGTAATCTGTAAGATATCTGAAGCGTGAAACACCTTAACATTGCAAAAGGTCCTTCCACTTAATGCCCGAGCACATTAACTGAAGCAGGAATACAGTTTTCCTCAAGACAGTACACCTGAAGTTTTTCTGTCAGTAGATGGCAGCAGAAAACAATTAGTCACAGTTCACTCAGACTGGCCAGATCGCCTCACCTGTTCTACCACGGACGGCGTCCACATCGCTGAAATCAAGCAGTGTTTAAAAACCCAAGATTGGCTTCTAAGCTCAAATGACACGAGTTAAATCTAACCCAAAATCTTCTGTTGAACTTGTATCTAAATTTTGTGTTTATCTAATAATCAGGGTAGAGTGGGTCTATTTGAGGATGAATGATCTGTCCTTGTGCAACCCCGCTACACGGATCAATGCTGAAACTTCATTTCCATAATTCAATGTAAAATAAGTCTTTGCCCTGCTGAAGTGTCCTTGAGGAAAACATAAAATTCTCTGTAGATGGAGATAAGCAAAAAAAAATTAAAATAAATAAATAAATATTTGTGTATAAATTTCCTTCTGGGCTCTGTATGATGTGACTAGATTTTTGTTTTGGATCTGAATCATGTTCCAGCATTTTCTTGTCTGTCTTATTGCTGTAATTGTACCTTTACAGTGTGGCAGTTGTTGGGCATTTAGTGTGGTTGGTGCCATACAGTCTGTCCAGGCTATAGGAGGCTCGCAGCTGGAGAGGCTCAGTGTGCAGCAGATTGTGGACTGCTGCTTCCAAAATGAAGGCTGCGATGGAGGATCCACAACGAAGGCTCTGAAGTGGTTACAACAGGTATGTTGATATTTTTACGTAGCTTTAGGAGATCCTCAGGTCTTGTAAAAGATGCTTTCAAAATAGTTTGCAGTGAGTAGAAGAATAGGAATAAACCTCCCAATACTTGCCCAAAAAAAATGCACTCACTATTTCTGTTACTAAAGCAACTGTTTAAAGACGAGGAGACCTGTGTGGAGATGAGAGCAATGTGTTTCACTTTTTAGCTTTTTAAGCATTAAGTATTATTGTTGAGAGATGTGTAGTGACAGGAAGCAATGAGCAATCAAAGTGTTGTTCCCTGTAGTCAGATATCAATGATATATTTCCTAAATAAGTGGAGATGCTGCAATTAGATAACCTATTCACTATTTTCTCTCTAGACTCGTATGAAGTTGGTGACTCAGTCAGAGTACCCCTACAAGGCCAAGACAGGAATCTGCCATTTTTTCTCCCCGTCACACGGAGGTGTTGCTGTCAAGAACTTCACTGCACAGGACTTCAGGTAAAAGACATATTTTTGCAAGTTACCTGTAAGTGATAAAGGGTAAAAATTAACATTGTATTCCAGGAAAAGCTCAAGGAATTTTATTGTGGTTTTCACAAAGTATCAAGGACAGAGAGGAGGGGGTGTGAGATTGGCCCTGTGCAACCACAGACTGCAGTGTTTACTATGTCAACAGACATGGATAGCTCAGTAGCACAGAGGTTCTTGACTCTGGGTCAGTTGTTTTGGCCCAAAGGTTACCTTGAGTTAAAGTGAATCCAATCTTTCTTATTTAATATTGAACAGAACTGGGACTCACCCTCATGCATATGTGATGTTTGTTATTTTTTATTATTAGGTCAATATTGTTGTGGTGTTCTCAGAGCTGGGATCAAAGTCCTCCGTCAGAGTTGATGGAGTTCGGATTTTGATGGAGTAGACTTAACATGGCTTCAAAGTTTATCTCTCAGATTTTTTTTGTATGATTCCTTTCCTTAAAAACAAATTGTTTCAGATATCCTTTACCATACCGTGTTTTCTTTACATTCTACCGTATCAGTGTAATCATTTTAACTGATTGTTTCTAATCCCATTTCCAAGTGCCGACACTTTGCTGCTCACTCTCTGCTTTGCTGACAATATTCTTCCGATGGCCTCATGTTTTGCTGCCGAAAAATTATGGGCAGCGACTCCTGAATAATTATATGGCACTCCAACTTTAATTTGTGAAAGACACAGAGGGCTACAAGCATATTTACTTAATACTGTTATTACATCTAAGTACTATGCAAGTGTGGCCTCAGACAGCACAAGCTTCTTTTACCACGGACCAAGAGAATACTAACACCCTGCAAATTAGCACCAACAAGACTACCAAGAAACATAAGGGCTGTCTTGCCTGGCGAGGAATCTGAAAGTAGCAGTCATCTCTGAAATTCTCTTGGTGCAAAGAAGAATAAATCACTTGCTAGGGAGACGGTAGAGCGAGTGACAGCCAGAGCCCAGTGCTGGGAGATTTGTGATGCCACTAGCTGGCCTGCACTACCATCCAGGCAGGGTGCCTTATCAACCTGTGCTTAGTAGGACACAGCCATTCAGAAAGGAGAGTTAAAGCATTTTATGTTTAGACCAGATTTGCACTGCTGCTGCTGCAGAACCCTGAATCTCGATCAGATGACCTGGGTAACCTCTCATCCTCAAACAGCAGTGTAAGGACTGAGAGTAGCTATGAAAGCAAAAGCCCCCAGGGAAAACTAGGCTTCAAACTCTGATTATAGAATTTTTTTTTGCTACTAAACGTGTAAAAGGCATAAGCATTGAAAACACCAAAATTACTACTTTCCAAAGAATGTGGTCTGTGACACGGCAAAGAAATCACCAACCTAGCACCAAGCTGCGAAAAACATTATAGTACACATGGAGACCAATGACACTGTGGAACAACAATCAGAACTTCTGAAATAGGACTTTATTGATCTATTGAACTCACTCTGGTTCCCTCATACTTATCAGTGGCCTTCTACCACCAGTCAGGGGGCTACTCAAGAGATTTGGCAGATTGTCAGATTGTCTGTCATCTTTTTAGGGTTGATGGAATTTACCTTTACAAGTCCAAAATAAAATGGTTTATCTCCTTTTTTTTCTCTCTCTCTCTCTAAATGCCTCATCGCCTTTCTGCTCGTGCTGCAAACGATAGGAGGAATTAAACAGCAACAAGACATAACACGGCACACAAAAAAAATCCTTGAAGGAGAGTCACCCCAACCCCTACCTGAGGAGCGTTTAAAACACGACGGATCGCACAGCCGAGATAGTCTGTCTGCACTCTGTATGCTGACTGCCACTTCTGAGAATTCACTTTCTTCATTTTCATATCAAAAATATAGCAGGAACTAGAGGTCTCATGCCCATACAAGATGTAAAGAAAATCAGTGATGCCTTTATTTCCAGCAGAGTGGACTACTGCAAATGCGTCTTCTCTGGTCTAAAGACTGTGAGACAACTTGTTCGAAAAGCTGCTGCTAGGCTTGTAACAGGAGGTTGCCACTTGAGGTTAGTTTTTAAATCTTTCCGCTGGCTCCAGTTACATTTTAAAGTGCTGCTTTTTTATAAATCACTCGGTAATTTAGGGCTAAAATACATCTAAGAATGAGACCCTTAGGAAGCAGTGCTTTGAGTTAGAATCAACATGCTGAAGCTGCTTTTTACTGCTTCATTACATACGGATGAAAACAACTTCCTGATGATATGAAATGTGACCCAACATTAACCAATTTTCAGACTAAATTTAAAATGCTGATGTTCCTCTGTGCCTTTGATATATTGGTTTGTTTACCGCACTTTATTTTTCTTGTTGCATTAAGGGCAGTTTATAGCTTATTACTGCACTGTAGCTGCACTTACACTGTATTTCGGGTCTTATTGTTCTTGTTCATTTTGTATTTTACATTTCATTATGCTTTTTATTTGACATTACCTGATTGTTTGAAATCTCATTCTCTTCTATTTTAGAGGTTTGTATCCTGGTATTTTGTTAATTCTTTAATGCTTTTCTTTGCACTTTAAATTGCTTCTGACTTTGACGTGCACCACAAAAAATAAAACAAATTTGCTATTTGTTAAACAGACATTAAAAGTAAAGCAAAGTAAATTGGAGTTTCAGACTGAGACACTGTCAGTTTGAAGGTACTACTTAAATTCCTGCTCCGTTCTTATCCACAGTTTGATCTGCTGTATCCAGTGTTTTCCTTCTGACCTGCCCCTGTCTTCTGAAAGGTCACAGTTCTGGGTCATTGAGTCCATCAAGCTGCTGGAGTTGTATGTCTTTACAGGGTGGAGACTTGGAGGAGTCTTAAACTGATGGTTAAACCAGATCTGTACTGCTGCATAGCAAAAAACAAAAACGCCATCATAAAGTTCCAGCTACATGAAATATCACCTCTCACCGAATGGAGAGGCACATGGCTTTACACAGTATAGATTTTCCACAGATATAGGTTCCAAGGACCATATGAAAGAAGCCTGGCAGAGCAGGGCATCACGGATATCCCCAGTGGGAATGATTTGGCAGAAGGACAAGATGGAGTGACACAGGGGGCCTGCATGTGTGCAGCAGAGAATGAACAGATGAAAAATCGTGCTGTTCTTTGTCCTAGACTGACTGTATTAACGAGATAAGGGGGAAGACAGAGAGGGAAAAAATACAAAAATAGATCAAATAATTTGATTGTGAAATGTTGCACTAATATTTCCCAGAATCTTACTTGAAGAGTAAGATATTGCTCAACCCACGGACATTACAGTATTCACCAGCCACAGCCTTAAAGCCACTGACAGGCAGCGTGACTGATATTGATCATCTCTTTACAATGCCATGTTGTGCGAGGAATCCTTGGTTCCTGGCATTCACGTAGATACACTTTGACACATTTAAACATTGTTGCAAGTTACGCACACATCCCCTTGGCAACAGCATCCTCCAATGAAAGCAAAAACTCCTCAGGAATGGCTCAAGGCCACGACAAATAGCCCAAGATGCAGACCCAGGCCTCTAAACTGCCCAGATCACAGTGTGATCAAGCATATACGAGATGCACTGCTGCAAGGCTGATCCACAGAGGTGCCACCCTGCAACCCACAGGGCCCAAAGGATCTGCTGCCAACAATCCAGTGCCAGACACCACAGGGCACCCCCAGAGGTCTTGTGTTCATGCCCCAATGTTTCAGAACTGTTTTGGCAGCAAGGAACTGGGGGTGGGAGGGGGAGACCTAGACAATTTTACAACGATGGTTTCAGCATTGTAGTGGATCATTGTAGTATATGTGATAAAGCAGTTCAACCTCAAGGTTAAACGTATGTGTTATTTGTCCTCAGTGGTCAAGAGGAGGCAATGATGGGTCAGCTTGTGGAGCACGGTCCTTTGGCTGCGATCGTGGATGCCGTCAGCTGGCAGGATTACCTGGGTGGCATCATCCAGCACCACTGCTCCAGCCGATGGTCGAACCACGCTGTCCTGATTGTCGGATACGACACTACTGGTACATGCTGCCACTCCACTTATGCAAGAGGGAAAAGGACTTTTATATTTAACTCGATCTAATATTCACTGTTGTAGGTCAATAAAGTTTTGTATTCCTAGGGACTGTGGAAGTAATTTAAAACTGCACTAGGCAAGATTTAAAGGTACTAAAAATATGCCTGTCCTAATCAGCCTTAATCACAAATTGCTGCTGCGACAGGAGTGTCAGCCCACCTAAGTGTTAAAACAAAGACAGACGGAGTGAAGAATATTAAGCAATTTAGTTCATGCTGATTCCCTAAAATTATGTCTAAATATATATTTATATCAAGTGAAATAACATAGTGAGGCTGTTTCACATGTTTCTTGTGACACTGAATTCATCTTCATTATATAATTTACCTAATAATGTGGTAATGTGTCTGATTCAAACTAACCTCTCTGGCAAAGTGAAGAATTGAAAGAATACCCAATTTAGTTTTTATTTCACCTTGTCCACCCTGTCTGTCCTGTTTCGTACACTGTGTCCAGAGCTCGAGATGGTAAACACAGTTTACACCATGTTCCAGAACTTCTGTTTATTCAGAAGGTGCATCGATTGTTGTGTCCCAGTTTTGAAACAAGAAATCAGTGTGTGAACGTGTTTAAAATTTAAGGGTGGACAATAGTTTTGTTATTAGTACGTGATATCAGTTATCGCGCAGTTTACTTCTTGACGTAGATTGTCCGCAGCGGTGTTTTATATTTCTTGCCATCAATTATTTCACACACACTTGTGTTTTCATGGTATTACACAAGGATATGGGTGATTATGTAACAGTCTGAAGTGGCCACAGCTGCAGTGCACACACACACAACCAGTGCCCCTCTACCCTGTTAATAATTCAATGTTGAAATGCATGTTGTCTGTCTTAGGGGATATTCCATACTGGATTGTGCAAAACTCCTGGGGAACGAGATGGGGGAACGAGGGTTATGTTTATATAAAAATCGGTGGCAACATCTGTGGTGAGTTTGAACTTTGCCTCGTGGCATTTTATACATATATACACACACATGTCCTGCTGTGTCCGGTATCCCCTCAGGGATTAATATTGCATCTCTCTTTTGTCCTCTCCTAGGTATTGCAGATTCTGTGGCAGCTGTTTTTCTTTGACAACACTACGTACATTTTTTTTGTCTGAGCCGTTCTATGTGGGTGTCAAGTGACACCAGTGCCAAAATTGAAATCATTCCTCTGTTTTAATTTAAGTTTCACTTTAAATAATGTTTTGTTGTAATAATGCAACCATTTTGTAAGACTGAAACAAAATAAATCGCCTCATATGTTGGAAAGTGTTGGATTATAACAGAACAATAAAACACCTACACACCACTGTCACAATACGAATAGTTTTACTGTACAAAATATGCATCGTATTATAATACACAAGGTAGATACATGTGGGTAATACGACTTGTACATTTATCAATACAGAGACACAATCATCACTGCATAAATACACAATACAATTGCATATATATACTGTATATAATACAATACAAAACATATCCATAACAGCGACATCACTAATAATATGTACAATTTTCTATGGTTCATATTTTGTAGTGTCACATTTATGCTTTGCAAATGGCTCCGTTGTAGATATTGACATTGACGTGACTGAGGTTTGCTGTCATTTTATGTATCTAAGCCACATCTCAGTAGTCGGAAACGGCTCCTGTTGTGACACCTTCCCCATGCTGACATGAAAGACAAAACCCTTCGTCACTATCAGCGTTGTCCCCGTGCGCAAGGTTTGATCACAGCTCTCACTGATCCATTTTCTGTCAGGTCAGTCTAAGTTAATTTATGCAATTTTTATTGAGAAAACATCCAAGCGGCTCTTATCAAGGAGCCATCTGCAGCACTGTGTGACTCACAGTCAAGATAAAAGCAAAATAGTCTAATATGGCTATTTGATTTATTTGTTGTCAGACATTGCATAACAGGCTCCGCAGCCCGACTTATTTGCTGCATTTTTGTTTCCTGTGTCTGCTAAACATTAGAATATACACACTTACTTATTATTTTACATTTGTTATGTTTCTGTATTTACATGCCAGAATACTAATACATCCTGAAATGCCATCAGGGAAAAAAACAAACAAAAAAAAAAGGTCTCTCCCTCGTGCATATTCGAGGGTTTTTCCTCTCTCTGTGTTATCTGTCAAACTAACATCATGTTTTTAACTGGTATAACACATCAAATTAAATTGTGCCCTGTTCCAAAAATGTCATCTTACTGTGTTTTTAAACTGTATCTTCATCACAGGGTTTGAGTAGAATAGGTTATATTTAAGACTGGCCTGATTAATGAGGAAATTCTTCTGTGCATAGACTTTTCGGATGCATCGGCTGGATGTCATGCATCAGATTGAAACATCAACAAAATGAGTTCCTTTGATGGCTTGCACTTCACCTACGCATCTGTCACTGAAACTTATCAGCTGTGCAAATGATCCACTTTGGTGTAATCCGTTACAGTGAAAGGAAGCCGGGGCGGATGACAGAGACGCGCTCTAGTCTGAGTCCTCGCTGCTGCAGTAGGAGCTGTCGCAGCACTCGGCCATGTAGAGGAAGGTGTGGACGTTGGGGTTCAGCTTGGGCACCCAGTGGCGAGGCACCAGGAATGTTGCCAGGTTGAACAGATCCACAAAGACTTTGTAGCGGTCACTAAATGGGGGAAAAAAAACCAGACAGATTTATGTAGTTTGTATACTAGAAGATCCATTTCAAAGTCTATTATCTGAGGAACAAAAGCTAACTTGAATTGCTGCTCACATTTCACCGTTTGTCACTTTGAAATTACTTTAACTAAATACATCGTCGAATATATTGTCACTCTGCATTTCAGGAGGAAGTGACCGGTGTGACAGGTCAATTTAGATAAGCAGAGGAGCACTGTCCTGGCCTTATCTAAATTGACTCTGAAGTGTTTGCAGTGTAAAGTGCATAATCACAGGATTAAAGTTAAAGTTTACATGACACAGTACCTGACAGTGGATCTCAGGTAGTGGTAGCCAGATGAGCCCCCGGTGCCAGCTTTGCTGCCAATCATACGATGCACCATGCACACGTGGTTGTCTATAAAAAAAAGATAAGACAGAAATATCCATTGTGATACGAGCAGTGCTTTGGCTCTGCATGTTTCATTTGGGCTATAAACTCTTTTGACATAAGTCAGGAATAAGTCAGTTTTATTTCATGGGAATAGGTTGGATTGATGAGCAGGCGTAGAAGATGTTAAAAGATTCCTCTGCCTCTTGGGTTGTAACCTAACTTTAGAGTTTAGTAACTTTGTTAACTCCCTTGTTAGTCCAGCTTTGCCCTTAGGCAAAATATGAAAGCACTGGTTTCTACTAAAAATTTGCTTTTTTTTCTTCCCAACTTTTCCTTCTCTGCTCTGCTTTTTTTTTGCTCTGAGTATATGCAGCTACTGATAGAGATACTACAATACTTACATCTCCATTTTGTCATGAGAGTGTCAATATCCATGAGGGATGTGAGCAGCTGGAAGGGAACCTGAAACCTCGGCTCTTCCCTTCAAGGTAGGAGAAAAAGGAAATGTATGAAAATCTCTTTGACTGATGTTCATAGAAGTTGTAAAATTAGAGCAGCTGTCTCCTGTTCACAACCGAGCTAACATCTTAAACCCAGTAGTTTTGGATTAATTATCACCTTCCAGTCGCTGTGTGATGATTGGGTCGACTCTCGTGTAGCTTTAATGAGTCTCATGTGACATTGTGTCCTCACTACACAGGCTACCACACCTTTCGGTAAAACTGACAGACATTCTGAGCTTCTAAAAACCACACAGAGTGGTAGTGTTTTACAACTGCTTCAGGTGTCACATGACCCACATGGCTGACAGGGTTTTAGAAAAAAAAAAAAAAAAAAGAAGGCTTGTGATATGGAAATTTTATGTGGATAGAATAAATGAACAGCCCTGCCTTAGGAACTAGCGCTGAGGTGTTCTTAAGCAAGATGTCCCACTGAAGCTGTGTGCAGCATCTCAGGTGTAAAAATGTGTGAATAGGAAACAAATGTAAAAGATACAGTCCCAGCAGAGTTCCACTACATAATTAAAGGTGAAGAAACACTAAAAACTACACATACCTGTAGAAATAGATCATCAGAGCACCTTGCAGAGCCTTGTAAGAGAGCCGCCTCTCACCTTGTTAACAAAAGAGGAAGTATATTACTTTCAAAGGTAAATGGTTTGTCTATTCTGTGTGGTTTTGTGAGCTGGAGTTTAAATGTTAAGGTCCAAGAAGTAATACATCTGACACAACTCTTAATTAAACGCAGGCCGTAGACAAGTATAATGAAGCCTTGACGATTATTACATCTGATTAAACGCTTACCTTTGCTGATGAGGTGGTCGTGACGCTTCTCATCAAACAGGGATGTGAAGATCTCTCTCTGTTTGACCAGCTCAGCCATCAGTTCCTCCTTCTCTTCAGAATCTGGCATTTTCTTTAAAAAAAAAAAAAGGGAAAAAAAAGAAAGAAAAATACCCTTAAATAAAAATACACTCTGTCAATCATCTTAGCACTCAAGGGAAAGCAGCAAAAGTTTGTTCTGAAAGCTGGAGTCATCTCTTACTTCAATTTTCTCCTTCTCCTGATTCAGCCCATCAAATATATTGATTTGCAGCCTTTCCCAGAAATTGAATCCATCCACCTCCAAACCAGGAGTTCTCTCCAGCCACTCCTGAAAGAACATCCCAAGGTTTTATCACATTTATATCCGGAGCAGATGAGCGTATCCAAAGAAAGATAGAACAAAACAGAAATTTAGATATATATACTATCTGTAATTAACTCTGTAAGACAAACCTCAACCAGCTTCAGGAGGGTCGGCTCCTGTTCAGTGGCGAGCAGCATCTCACTGTCAGATCCTTTGAAATTATCTCTGTAGTGGCGTCTGTTGTATGGAACCCTCAGGTTGTCTGGGACCCCGATTTTGTTCTCCAAGAGCCGAAACTGAAGGCTTTGGAAGCCGGAGGCTGGAGCGAGATATTCCCTTCACACACAAACACAAGTGAGCGTAAATGCACACAACCCAGCCAAAGCGCACCATCACCAAGGAGTGCATCTTATAAAACTTTTAGAGCTCAAAAGATAGCCAAAAGTTATTTATATGTTTACCTAAAGTCAAAAAAGTCCAAGGCTGTCATTGTTTCCAAAACGGCAAACTGGTCGACTAGCAGTCTGAAGATCATTACGATCCTGTGGATGCGGGTGTTGACCTTGAGCATGTTGCGTTCATCTCGGACCTTGAGGAATAGCAAATGTAAGGAAATCATTAACATAATTAAAGCTTCAAAGCACATCATTGCACAGGAAAACAGTGCAGTTACTGAGTCAGTTGATATTTTGCATCACTATTTCCTCAACCTAGTGTGCTCCCAGAGGGAATAAAAGAAACTAATACATTACAGCTGTGCCTCTACTTTCAATTCAGAACATCAGCCTGAGTGATGAACACATTTTCATTTTTTTTCTCCCCTGACTGAACGCCAAAGCCAGAATGACTATTGAATATAGCTTCATTTTGAACAGAAAGATCTATCATCATTTTCACTGATGATTTTGTACTCCTCAGTTCGTTTAAATTATTCTGCTTGATTTTACATTTGAAGCAACGTTCAACCCCTAACGCTGACAGTTTACATCTAAAAGCTCTGGATTTAGGGATACCAAACATTTTCCCTCCTTACAATTACATGTCAGATGTATTCTTGAAAGTTTAAAAGATTGTTTTTGGTAAATATGATTCATGTCAAGTTGCTTTTTTGTGTTTTTGAACAAGGCAAAATGAACATTATGGAAGTTTCTGCCACCACAGATGTGTGACTCACATGTCCGCTGATGAAGATCTCTCGCACTGAATCAAGTTCAAACAAAATCTGTTTGAACCACAGTTCATAGGCTGAAATAGAACAAAAAAGGTTTAAGCATTTTGGTATCATTACATTACAAGTTAGACTATCTATCTATCTATCTATCTATCTATCTATCTATCTATCTATCTATCTATCTATCTATCTATCTATCTATCTATCTATCTATCTATTTATCCACCAATTTAATTTAATTAACTCTGAAATCACTTAATGTTAAAGACTGGATGCAAGAACAAAAGCAGCAGTTTTATTTCTGTGAGACAAAGACAAAAAAAGGCTCAAACGATATGAAGCTAAATTTACCTTGATGGGTGACGATGAAGAGATGCTCATCGTGGATCTTGTTCCCTTTTAGTTCACTCTGCAGCACCTGAGCTGACACTACTTTGTCAAGCTGGGGGTTGGAAAGAAAGAAACCATTGACTTAAAAACTTGAATTTTAACAACAAATGCAAATCCCAGTACTTATCTTTCTATTTAAAAAGCCACAAAGATGGCTACATGAGATAGGTGGTGTTCTCTACCTGCAGGTAGTCTCCATAGATGATTCCTCCTTTACTGGCTTTGTTAACCCCTGCCTGAGAGGCATCCTCATCCTCCTCTGTTTTGGGAGGTTTATTTTTGAATAACCTGCAGTGCGAAGAGAGAGAAAGCCTTTAGTTACTTGGTGTTTTCCCGTCATCAGGATAAACTATGCGCTGTACCAGGTCTGCATTTAATGAATGTGAAAAATGAAATAAGAACAGGAGGAAAAAAAACAATCCCTGAGAATTATAGTTTAGACGTGACGACAACTTGAACGTACAAATGCCTCTTCTCAAAATACGGACATCCACTCATGGCTTTATCCAAATCAGTTGCAGCAGAGATGTAATCTTGTTCCTCGACTATTGTTTACTAAAATTGTCGTCAGCACAATACAGGGTTTTTAAAGATTTATCTTGTCCAATCAGTCACGAGCAAATACTCACCATCCGGCCCGCCTCTATTTGTTCCACAAAGTCGTTGTTTATCTTTACCCAGGACTACCTTCTGGACTTTGTGTGACCTGCTCTAAGAACGGTCACAAGGCCTTTTCAAATAATAGAAATGGGAATAAACAAAACTACAAAACCAGACACTAACACATATTACTTTTCTGCAAATTGGCAAATTATTACCAATATCAGATCCTCAGTATGTGAAGATTTGAAACGTGTAATGAGTCACTTGGGACCTTTGTTCCAATAGAACAGAGTAATCAGAACATCTCTGTTTGTATTCTGCTGTCTCAGTCACAGTGTTTACACTCCTGGGTTTGATGTATATGCTGTATGTAAAACATCGAACCTGGTTACATAAGTGTCTCCCTGAGACCAGTGGACTCTTTGCACAGTAGCATCACAGATTAGCTAACAGACTGACTAACAACACTGATATGGCCTTATCTTCTCTTTCTTTTTTTTCTCCAACTTTTCCCCTAAATTAAGTTCATCTATCTATCTATCTATCTATCTATCTATCTATCTATCTATCTATCTATCTATCTATCTATCTATCTATCTATCTATCTATCTATCTATCTANTCTATCTATCTATCTATCTATCTATCTATCTATCTATCTATCTATCTATCTATCTATCTATCTATCTATCTATCTATCTATCTATCTATCTATATGTGTGTGTGTGTGTATGGATGAGAGGTTTGATGCACTAAAAACACACAATTATTATTTTAGAATTGTTGTCATGTAGTTATGTTATATTAGTGTTAACTGTCTGTATTATCTGATTTTTTATTTATCTATTTTAATTTCACCAAAAATCTCATTCAGCATTCGTCATTGGCTACAGAAACATAAACACGATATTTAAGTCATTGTATGTGAAAGTATTCAGGAACGTATCCTCGTGCTTTCTGGAAATCACTGCATAGGTCACTGGACTTATCTGTAAATATTTGCAGTGGGTTAATATTTTATTTACCTCAGTGAACATCATTAGGGATGTGTGGTTTCAAGGTAACCCGGAGTGTACGGACTGTACACAATGTAATCTTAAATACTTTGCTGTGTTGTTTTTCCCTGTAAACTGGACAAATGCGATGTACGTACCTCCAGAGCTGGAGGGCGTTGCTGTCCGTGGCTTGTTGAAAGCGGAACATGTTGTCGTTAGGCCTCTAATTTCACCTGTCACACACATGCGACCATGGGAGCTATTTGTTTCTCTTTGCAATTGGCAAGGTCTGTTGAAAATAATGACCGGCACGGTGCTCGATGGCCGATACCAAAAGGCAAAGTCTTTTCAAAACAACAGTTAACCCAGTTTCATCAGTGTTAAACTCTGAATCCACTCCCTATAAATCTCTCCCACATCATTAGCTTGCTTGTTTTTTTCACCCACACCTTTTCTGAACTTATCAAGTAGAGTCCCATCAGTGTGTGCAACGGTCCTCAGAAGATCAGAGGGATGATAACAAGCAGCTATTTCTGAATTGGGACATGGTACAAGCCCAGCATTATAAGGCTGCGGACTGAACAAGGAGAGCAGAGGCAGCCCCCAAATGCTTTGTTCTTGTTCCCATTTGGCTGCGATGAATAGGATGCTAGTGGAGAGCGGGTACAGTGGCCGACATGCTTAAGACGACACGAGACTATGGCAGTCGACTTTCGAAGCCTTAACAAACCTGTCCATCTCATCGACAGGACGCACGTGTCATCATGGCTTATCTCCAAGGTCTGTGTGAGTCACTGATTAAAAGAAAACAGGGATATGGCCTGTTTTTTATTTCCGAGAGTTGTGTAAAACCCCACATGAAAGTCGAACTGTTTTCCTCAGTCCAAGTCCTTGAACTGTGTCGTTACAGTTTCCTGATGCAACTGTATTTTTTATTTATTTTTTTAAATCAAGGGTCAGCGTGGCCATTAGCTGTGGCTACGTCTCTACATGAATTTCAATCAGACTTTTTGTACTCTTAGACCATCATCCTGAACAAAATCATTATATTTCTGACTGAAGTGTTTTAAAAACAAACATTAACAGTAAGAATCTTCTGGTGTCCGAGCCCCCCTGTTAGGTGGATTATTATTATTTTATTATTAAATACTGTCATAATTTGACAGTTTTTGAAATATGATGATCATTACATTATTATTAGATGTTTTGAGTTCAAAAAATACTTACAGAATCTGATGTACAGATGTGATTAAAAGAAGTGAAATATAATTGTTTTGAGTTTGACCCTCATCTGGAATGACAAAACTGTGTGTTGTCCACAAGTATAATGTCAATAAAGAGTTTAATAGGTAAAAGGTAGCCAGCAAGAGTCCCTAACTATAGATCTACATCATGGGAGTTTTGTGTAAATATTAACAGTTTAGGCATTTAGATACAGACGACTGACACTCCATCATGTACGGTGATCGCAAAACTGCAGTGAATTTTGATTAGTTGCATGTATATGAAGTTTTAAGAACTCTGTGTAAAAATGTAAGGCCAAATCACAAGGTGTTTTGTTGTTTTTTGTCCACAAGAAATCAGAATTAATGTGAGAACATGTTTTAAATAATTATTGAAGCAGACAGAGCCCATCACCTCTATGTACATTTGCACATAGGAACAGTCAAAACAACTTGGATGCTTCTTCATGCATTTACTTTTGAAAACCCTACGAAGAAAAGGTTAAAATAATTTCATATTTGGTTTCTGTGACACTATGAAATTATTATTATTATTATTATTATTTTTATCTCGACAGGTCCACCAGTTATCAGCTGAAGGGTGAGTAAAAGCAATAATGAAATCACATTGTGTGCTTCTGTGCTCGGCAGAACAAAAAAAAATT
>NW_007577892.1:0-999 GCF_000690725.1 Stegastes partitus
ACCTTCTTGCTGCGAGGCAACAGTGCTACCAACTGTGCCACCTTGCAGCCCTGCATTTCTTAACTTAAATTAAGAAAATCCATCTCTCACCATGACCCATGAACATGAAATAACAGGACAGTGACATACATATACCTCATGAAGAATATCCTAGTCTATGCAACAAAAATAAGTGATGTGATATAAACTGTTACATATGAGGAATGTATGTTAGCATATGGAAACTTACCACCTGGGGTGAAGCATTGATTCCCACATGACTGATTATAACTATGATTAAACATTGATACATTTAATCAGCGGTACCATTTACTGTCACTGGATGGCATTATGGGTCCGTGACAGAAGCATGACTATTTTTGAAAAAAGTTATCTTGTTCCTCCTACCACCTACAGATGTGATTCTTGGATGGATGTTACAAGGACTTCTTATTGAGATTAATGCAGTTCTAAACACATCAAACAGAGATTGTTTACATATAAATGTAAAAGTGGGAGACTTCACTACAGATTCTTCCACTGGTGTGCAGCACCAGTTTCACAACTGATCTTCATCAGCCTTCCCCCTCCCCCTGCTTGCTGGGGGAGAGTATCCACAGAAAGAAGAAACAGGACTGTTCACACCTCAGTGAGCGTCACTGTGCCTTCGAAGTTGTTGTTTCAAAAGTGTTAGTGTCCCATTTGTTGTTTCATGCCTCTGCAGAAGGTATGAGCGTCCATGCTGTAAGAAAATGCAAACATTACCATTTTTCCAGTGGAGTACCAACAGTGAAGTTGATCACAACAGGCTCCTGCTGTAATTCTCTTTTGTGACATTAATGGTGGTTCTTCGTGAGAACGAGTGGGTTTCCTGTTCTTAATCATGTACAAGGTGCCTGGAATTTTAAGTTTCAATATATAATTTGCCTGTATGTATATGTACTGTATATTTAATTAGGGCCCGAAGTCCACCATTTGATTTGTTTGTGAGATTTCTGCTTATTTTTCATCATATTCAGA
>NW_007577892.1:2276-5538 GCF_000690725.1 Stegastes partitus
GTAAATGTATCACTGTTTTTTGTATGCTATTAATCTGGAACCAAAACAAAAACTTTGAACTTTTTCTCACCTTAGGTTAAATTAGGGCTCTGTGTTGATGGTCAGTATGAATCTACATAAAGAAAAGCTGGTGACAGGGTAACCATGGCTGTGTCGCAGACACCGCTTGACTTTCTCTGGAATGCCAAGCCACCTTACAACCAAGCACACTTACATTCACACCTTGCAGCTAGAAGATCCTCGGTTTGGGATCTGCATAGAATTGCATGTTCTCCCTGTGCAGCATGGGTTCTCTCCAGGTTCTCACAGTCTAAAAACATGCTGAGGTTAATTGGTGATTGTTAATTGAAAATGTGACTGTGCTTGTCTGTCTGTCTATGTAGCCCTGTGATAGACTGGTGACCTGTCCAGGGTGTCCCCTGCCTTCCTGAGTCAGCTGGGATAGACTCGAGCCCCCCGCGACCATAGTGAGGATTAAGTGGTGTATAGATAATAGATGGATGTCTTTAGAACATACAAACTCCACACAGAAAGATCCCAGGATGGGAATCGAACCCAGGACCTTGAGGCGACTGCCCTCTGAAGTATGGTGCTTTTCTAATTATTATTTTGTTTATTACTTTGAAGTTTGAACTTATTACTTTTGAGTGAAAAATATCCTCAGTTCATTGTTGTACAGAATGTTATTTACAGCAGGGGATGTCAATCAAATGTTGTCTGTGCAGTTTTTAATCAAGGTCTGGATAATATTTTTTAGTGTTGAAGTCGAGATAGATTTAATTTACAAAAACACTGTATATATTTTCCACGTTTTTGACAGTGACTTTACTCTGTGGCATCATCTACAGATTTCCTCAAGAGCAGCTTTCAAGTTCAGTGTTGTGGCTGCAGCTGTCGCAATATTATGGCTGATTTCCAGCAAATGCAACAATGAAAAAACAGGTGGAGCGTGAGTGGAGCTGTAGTGGGTCATGCAAATGTATCTGGGCCATGGACTGTCCTGTGAGAGTGCCCAGCTGTCACTCAAAACAGCCATACCCCTAATTATTTATAACTTTAAGCCCAAATATAATTTAATCAGGTGAGTTACATAAAAAATCACCCCATACAGCTGTCATAATCAGGGACATTAGCTGTATAGACCAAAACTGTTTTTTTTTTGTAGCAGGCATGTTTTAGGCAAACATGCTTATTTCTGAGGTAAAGTTCATAATGGGAATTTTAATATTGTCTTTGGGGATTGATTCGCGTTTTTTAGCAAGTCAGTCTCAAATAGGCATTCAATGAACTGCAGTTTTTAGTACGTCCACATTGGCTTCATTTTTCAGACCCGGAGGTTTGGTTGTTGATCATTTTCTTATTTGTCATAATGACGATAACCTTCCCCTCTGTTATAGCTGTAGAAAAAGAAAATTAACAACCACATTCACAATGATTTATTTATTTTTACAACTGCAAAAACTGCTTAAAAATAAATACGAACTGGGTGGTTAGCATCAGTGTAGCTGACTGCCAGCTCATTCATTCATGGTCTAGGATTATCAGAGGTGTGTGCCCTAGAACTTGTGTGGCAAAATCAGGCTTTCACTTTATTGTACAAGGTGCACAAGACTTCTGCACAAGATCTCAATGTCACATGTAAGTTAGCATAACATGAATTTGATGTTTTGTAAATTTGACCTGTTTGTAAACTTCCAATATCTTTACTGGGCGAATCTGCAAGCTATATTTAGCTCAGGGAAAGCCCTAATCAGTCTAGTACAAGGGTTGGCAACATTAAACACTCAAAGAGTGTTCCATATTATCCTAACAGAGCCCTTCGCTCTCAGACTGCAGGTCTACTGGTGGTTCCCACAGTTTCTAGAAGCAGAATGGGAGGCAGGCCTTCAGTTATCAGGCTCCTGTCTTATGGAATCAGCTCCCAGTTTGGGTTCNTGTTTGATCAGACTGCTGCCCTGATCACATCCATATGCCAAAATCCATTCACAGACATAGCGCCACCTGCTGGCAACAGGAAATGACTTGTTTGATACTTTGACGTCTTATTGTTTGCCCGTTGACCATATTCACTTAAAATGTGGTGACATAAGCCTTGACAAGTTGTTAATGAGGAGGGGAAAATTGTGCATTTACGTCAAACGGTGTGTCTGTGACAGCACTGCCAATTTTGATGTGTCGCCATGACAACTTAAATGTTTATATCTCAGCTGCACATGATGGGTTCTGGCCCAAATTACATAAGATTGACACATAGCACCACCTATTGGTAATAGGCAGTTTGACCATTACACTTGCATGTGCCATTACTCCAAACTTTGTGATATCATCCTTGAAATTGGTCAGCAAACTCTTTCCAAGTTGAGGATGCTACAGTGCGAAAGTTTTGCGTTTTCAAGCAGCGGTGTTGCCATGACGACACATAGTTGCTATGACACGGAAAGGACTTTATGACAGCTTTGGAATGCTCAAAAACTCACCAAAACAGGCATACAAGTCACTATCGGCTCAACGACAGACAATGTGTGCCAAAATGGCTCTACAATTTATCCATTAGCCCTCGCAGTACGCTTAACCTACATCTTCAAAATTTGGAAGGCATATGTAACACATCAGGATGCACAAAAAAGCCTCTTGGACCCATACTGTCAACTCAACAGGAAGTCCACCGTTTTGAAATAACTGCAATTTTTTGTGATTTTTGTCACATTCAAAAGCTGTCTCCTCCTATTGGTTAACTCCTACACACCTGAAATTTGGCCTGCACATACAACAGGACACGACACTTAAGTTATTAAAACTCTCCGCAAAAGTCTGATGGCGTCAAAATGGTGGCCCTCTGAATTGTGATCATTCGCCATGAAAAAGGAAGCATGTCTAACGACCCTGTACATGCTCCAATCTGCCTCAAACTTTACATACTTGATCACAATCCAGCCTTGATGAAACCCATATGCCAATATCCACTCTGCCCAATCATGCACCTACTCAGTTTAATGGCGCGCCTTATAACCAGGCACATTCATTCATTCTCTAGCTCTGTGCTTGTGACATCGCTGCCTCATCGCTGCCACTACGCCGCTGCATCAGTGTTGTAACGCAACATTCTCCTTCTCCCCTGCAACCTCCTCCTTGTTATAAATCTGGCATACGTACATCGCTTATTTTCATACTGTCCTGCAGTAAGTTCAATCATTTGGCTCTGTCGGGGGATCTAGTGATCTCAGGGACTGTCTGTGTCATGCTTGCTCAGATTGTTCCAGAG
>NW_007577892.1:8083-52281 GCF_000690725.1 Stegastes partitus
GTTTCTGTTTCTGCCTTTGTGAAGCGCTATGAGATGACTTGTTGTTGTAAATATGCGCTATACAAATAAAATTGAATTGAATTGAATTGAAAGAGCCATTTGGACCCATTTTCCACGCAAAAGAAAACAACGGGAGCCACAAAACCCTTTTGACATCTAAAATGAAGATAACACGGCATATATCGTTTTTTACCTTGCTATGCTATGTATAAAAAACAATGAACTGCTACAGAGAAGACGAAATTTTACTTCTGCATGAAACAAAAACATTTTGAACTCTTGATGCTGGGTTGAAGGTTACTTTCAAAAAGAATGCTCAATGTCTATTTGAGTCCTCCCTGATCTAGACTACCAAACAAATGATCAAAATACACCCTGTGATCGCTGGATTGAATCCCGCTAGTTCCAAATTGTTTGTGAATCTTTAAACCAGTAAATATGCATAATAGCAACTAATATAAGATGATAAACTAAACAGATGAAGAATAAATCAAAACTCAAAAATGATAACAACAGCAGTAATAAAACAAAAATAATATTTGTAGCAGCAACAGTGGTCACAATAACATTAATAGTAGCAATAATATCAACAATAATAATAATAGCAGCAACAGTAATCATAATATAACAATACAAAGGGCTCTGACTTCAATAACAATAAATATATTAATAGCAGCAACAAAAGCAATACACTTGCTAAACTTCTAAAAAATAAAGTAAACAAAGTTGGAAAAAATGAAAAGAAATGAACATTATTAGTACCACTTACAGACCAGGGAAGTTTGCAGGTATAAATATTTTGTTGTATGTTTTAAATAAGTACAAACACATGTGTCTCCTCAAACCTAACTACCTCTGCCAGTAGTGAGCAGTCATCCAGTTCAGCGAACTCAGAGGGATCTGTAAAGGTGAGTGAAACCTCTGTGGTGCCTCAGTGGACACAATCATGAGGATGGCGATGAAGTCTGCAGTTGTCCATGTGCCTGAGTGAAACACAAAAAGCAGAACAAACAAACATCCCAAGTACTGAACAACAATAAATGCTAACCTTAAAACATCCATCCATCCATCCATTTTCTATACACCACTTAATCCTCATTAGGGTCGCGGGGGGGCTGGAGCCTATCCCAGCCGACTTAGGGCGAAGGCAGGGGACACCCTGGACAGGTCACCAGTCCATCACAGGGCCACACTTAGAGACAGACAACCAAGCACACTCACATTCACACCTACGGACAATTTAGAATCACCAATTAACCTCAACATGTTTTTGGACTGTGTGGGAGGAAGCCGGAGAACCCGGAGAGAACCCACGCTGCACGGGGAGAACATGCAAACTCCACGCAGAAAGATTCCGGTGCCCCCACCGGGACGCGAACCAGCAACCTACCTTAAAACATGTTGCACAATTAAATGTTTACTTACAAGGTTTGGCTTTGAGGAGAGACAACGGCATTTTTACAGTCTTCGTCACACTTTTCTGGTCCAGCAGCTTGCTGTGCAAGATAGAGCAGAGAGAGGAGGTGGACACACTGTGGGAGGAGAAAACCAGATGCTGGCAGGTTGCTGGGTGAAGGTGGGCATCGGGGTGGTTGCAGCACACTGAGAGGTGGCAGTGTGCTGGGGACTTTCCTTCGTGGCAATGGCAATGGTGCCAGAAGGAAAGATGCTGAAGTAAAGCATTTCTGGCCTTATTCAGCACTGCCTCTGGGGTCATAGGTCACATCCATGGCTTTCCTTTGTTAGGTCTCTTCACCTTTGAAACATAAGTAACGGTAGCAATACCACACTACAGGAACATTCAAATGAGAGACCTGCATTCAAAAAAATAGACCTGCACAAATATTGGAATCAAATATACTTAACTACTTAGGTAAAAAGCACAATATTCCTTGCTAAAATGCAGTGAAGTAGAAGGATTAAGTCGCATGAAATTTAAGTCCTAACTTTTCCTGTACTGTACACATCATATATGTAGCTTATCATCCATTTCAAGACGTATCCAGCTCGCAAACGTAGCGATGATGTGAAGGTGATGAAGAAATTCTCTGCTGATATCATCTTATTGGTATATAAAAAGGTTTACTGAAACAAGTACAGTAGTATCAAAGACACCTGTGAGAGGATTCAAAGCCAAAAAGAATCACCCTACAAAATAACCTTTGACTTATATGGGGCTGTTTGCGTAAAACTAAGACAGAACATATGGTTCATGAAAAAAGGAGCCCATTCTCTAAACGAAGAGGTGCCTCTCCTGCAGCACCTAAAAGTTTGACCAGAGCCCCTAACTTAACATGTCAAACCCATGAGATGGCCACACGAATTATCAGATTATCAGATAAATTAGCATTAAATTAAAATGAGCTGAAGTAGCAACATCACAACCGAAAGCAAACTATAAACAGTAAGTGAACCGGTGGCGTTATAATGTACTTAATGTGACTGACCAACAGCATCAAGTAAGTCATTAAAAATATATACATGTGTGTCCCATGTACTTGTACTGACAAAAACTGTAAAATATAAAATTAGGTTTAGAGTTGCTGGCGAGAAGTTAAGCAGTTTAAACCAACGTTACCATGTGACATTTTGAATTTCATCTGGCCAGCAGCCGCAGGTCTCCGATTCGTCAATTCTTGGTAGCAAAGGGGCGGGTCTTCGTAACAATCTGAGCGTTGATTGGCCAGACAGCAAAGTGTACTGGAAGAAATACGAGCGTTGAATGGCCAGATATCGTGGCAGCAATACAAGCGCTGATTGGATGGAGCATAGAATCCTGGTAGAGTCTTGATAGCAGGCGAGCATGTGATTGCCCGTCACTACCAAGATGTTACAAAGAATTCTCTGGACTCATTGGTGGCAGGGAGATGTTTGTTTAAAGGCCCACCAGTCACAAGCCACCACTTTACTCACTTAGGATTAGCTAGGAGTTAGAAAGTCAGGCAGCCAAACTAAGTTTCAAAACCACTATTTACAACCAAATAAAGTTGCATGTTGCTCTTGATTAGAGTTGGGAGATCATGTAATAGAATTTTATCCTGTTTCGAAAAAATTTTCACCTTGCACACACTGACTGTAATGCATCCACAGATACATTTACAGCTGTTCTCTTCATTGCAGACAGATAGTCCTCCCACTTGTGCATCATTAGCGCCTGCTGTGCCTTTTCTTTGTTTATGGAAGATAAAGTAACAGTAAACTTTTAAGGTTCCTTATTGTTCTCCTTTTCAGCAAATAACTGCAAGTCTCACATGTCCCTACAGTGTGTTTTTCTTTTTAGCTCAAAATACTGCAGATAGTTCATTTCACATTTCATTTCACCATGGTGGAATGAAACCTCTGGTTCTAAAGCGCTATGAGATGACTTGTTGTTGTAAATATGCGCTATACAAATAAAATTGAATTGAATTGAATTGAATTAAAGCTGTTCTAAAGGGCAGAGTTGTTGCTGTCCTTGCCCCCTTAAGAAAGAAAACTGTGTCTGTGGTTGACAGAGCTAAGCGAAACAGCTGACCACAGGGGTGATGACACCGAGAGGCCGGGATTTTCTATTGCTTTTACCTATCTCTCCGAGTGTTTATTTAACGTGGAAATATTGGCAAATTTACAGAAAGTCATTTGTCACTTGTGTGTTGTAAGTTTGTTAGGCAATGTAAAGTGCATCCACGAGAGTCCACTTCATTTTTTGGACAAACTGATGTGCTGTAGGTGTGAATAAGCTTGTTTTCAGATTTCTTTGACCATTATAAAGTGCAATAACTGTATGAAATGTATTCATAACACCTGTAGGTCAGATTTGTACAGATTTTTACAAATATGACAAATGTAAACCAAAGCCTTCTAAAACTCAAATCTTTTGTTTTACTGTCACATGCTGTCAGTGTTGACATCAAGACCTGAGTCAAAAACTGTGTGATAAATCAACATACACACAATGTCAGTGGATGGGCAGCACTCGTTCATATCCCACTAGTAGGTCAGTATATATCAACAGCTTTGAAAGGTGCACAATGCACATGCTTTATTTCAGGGCAGCAAGAATAGCAAATAGGCATACAGTTCTACTGTAAATCCTGGTTGACAGGTGGTCAGTGACTGCTATGTCTGAGAAGACAGAGCTTTCAATATATTGTACTGAGGATTGTACCATGTTAAATGAATAATTCATTCATACAAGTGACTATAGTAAATCTCATGGGGAAGATGTGCCTATAACTGTCAGCTAATTAATTTTTTAAGTAGACCTACTGCTGCTCTTTCCAGATGTATTATTTATAAATCAAGCTTTGGTCTAGGTTCAAGTCTCTCCACTTCAAGCATTGCCGGAGGCTTTGAATTGTTTCAACAGGCTTTGACTCCACTCTAAAACTAATAAAAACTGCACCACTTGATGCTGTAAATTGCTGCAGATGAATGAAAGGTTAATCTTTCTAAGTGTGTTATAGGTGATCTAATCAATAACGTATTAATTTTGGATGATATATACAATGATATACACATGCAGTAGTCGTGCTCTGAGAGCAAAATAATAGCGTTGAATAAACTGGAATTTGGAATGTGGGAATGTGACAAATGTAATAAATTTTATGTAAACTGTGCTTTTAGGACATTGCTTAACCTCTCTTAACATCACCATCAATTTTCTGCAGTTTTTTCTGCAGCCCTTTTTAGGCCCTGTAGGGTTTTGATGGTGATGGACCTCTACAAACTGGATGAACCAAACGGCATTAAAGGGCATAGCATGATGGAACAACCAAGAGCAGCTGACCAGCAATGAATTTTTTGTTCCAGAGCTCCAGACTTTACTTATTTCCTCATAAAAAAACATACACAGCTCACCAAACACTCCAACTCTGGTGCAGAGTACCTGGTCTCCCTGGGAAACAACTTCCTGCTGATGTATGCCACAGGTTTCCTCTTTTCTCCCTCTCCTTGTAGTAGACATCTGTCTATCCCTTGGCGGGATGCATCTGTCTGACAGGCTCCTGACATAGAGCCTCTTTGCGGTCCTGGAAGGCCTTTTCCTGCTCCTCACACCATACCACCTTGGTTTTTGCTGTGCTGGTGAGGTCAGTAAAGGCTGCTGCTCTTGCAGAGAAGCCTAGAAAGAAATGCCGATACTAGCCCACCAGACCCAGAAACGACTTGACCTGTTTCCGAGTCGTCGGCTTCTCCTTTGCTCGGATTGCCTCCACCTTGTCCTGCACTGGCTTGATGACACGACATCCGAGGATGTAGCCGAGATACTGTGTCTCCTGCTTAGCCACCACACACTTCCTCGGATTGATGGTCAGGCCTGCTTCCCTAATATTTCTCGGAACCTTTGACAGGTGGCTCAGATGTTCCTGCCAAGAGGTATTGTATATCACAGCATCATCCAGGTAAGTTGCTGCAAAGGTCTCCATACCTGACAACACTTGATTCATCAACCTCTGGAAGGTCGCAGGAGCCCCAAGGAGACCAAATGGCATCTTGGTAAACTGCCAGAGTCCTTGAGAAGATCTAAAAGCAGTTGAAGGCTTGGCAGCATCAGACAATGGCATCTGCCAGTAACCTTTGCAAAAGTTAAGCGTCGTAATGAACTTTGCTTGGCCTACCTGTTCAGTGAGATTATCCAGTCTTGGCAGAGGATAAGCATCAAACTGAGATTGTGCATTTACCTTTCTGAAGTCGATGCAAAATCTGATGCTCCCATCCTTCTTAATTACCAAGACAATGGGATTGCTCCATTTGCTGGTGGAAGGCTCAGTGACACCCAGCTCTAACATGACAGCCACTTCTTCAACACTGGCATCAACTTCTGTGGAATGCGATACATCTGCTGCTTGATGAGGGTGCTGTCCTTTTGCTGAATATCATGGTCTACCAAGTTTTTTTCCCCCAGATTTAGAATAGACTATATATATATGACATTTTCATTGGCTGGAGGGGAAAAGACCCTGAGCAGGGGTGTTCAGACTTCAAGGGGTTACTTGAAGTACAGCTTTAAAGTTTTTTACATACATTTTTAACATTGAATTACATTATGGCTCCTATGACCTTAAAAAATACCTTACAAAATACAACAGATTGTTTAGTAATTTATGTAGTGCAATAGGGAGAAAGGCAGAATTCGTCCAGCATCTCTCTCAAAGAGTGACAGGTCATCTATAGTCTGACAGTGAACTCAAAACTTTTTTGCTGGCTAGTTTTAATAACCAGTTTACTTTTTCTTTACGAAATTCTCTATGTCTGCGATCCATTTGTTGTCACAGGAGCTTCGTCAGACTGTACCTTCATTCTCCATTGGGCCTGAGGTCTCTGTTTTTGATCTACTTTGGTAACACAAACACACCTGTCTTCTTATTGAATGCAGTGGTCAGTGTTGACCTGAAAATACATATGTAGTTTGTTTCTCTGAAATTTAGTAAACACATCAATAGGTATGATTAGGTGATTAAACCATGAATAAATGATAACCTTTGAGCTCACAACTGTCTTCCATCCATCCTTTTCTTAATCCCATTATTGTGAACGCTATATCTCTTGAACGTGTGCAAGGAATTTCTTTAAATTTAGCACAAACATTCATTTGGACTCTAATATGACCTTACTAAAATATTTTGGGCCATAACTCAAGAATTCACAATATTTTTGAAAAAGAAAACTCATACAAATTTCTGAAAGGAAAAAGTCAATAAAATAATGACTTTTTTAGATCCAAAAGGTGAAAGGCCAATACTGAAAAGACGTGGATGTAAACTGCATCTTGACTGGTAGGTGCATACACAACCACAACGGAGTAATTGTTATAGTTCTATGTATTCCAAAGATTCTTGGAAGCAATAATATGTCTAAACTAATTTAATTGTTAAAACTTAATTCCACCATAGTGGAATATTTTTGTAAATATAGTGATTTAAACAAGAATTTTAATTTATTAATAAACACATTTGAACAATGATTTTCAGCTCCACATGCCAAAAAGAGGCACATGGGATTATTTTGCCAGTCTTAGAATTTGCTCACACTCAGTGTAAATGGACACTAAGATACACATGTGTAAATCAGTGTTAAAGGTCGCATTGCAATGTCTGACCCAGCAACAGAGCTGTAGGGAGACACTGCTGAGAGATATGCAGTTCACTGAGAAAAACACACACGCTTTCAGAGTTACTGTAACGACAAGCAGATATGAAAACACACTTTGACATGCACACTGACCCCATAGACCACACCACACCCCATCCCCCACCCCCCATCCACATAGCTTAGACTGAAAACACTAAATCAGGCTTATATATAGTATGTAATCCACACACACACACACACACACACTTGGACACAAAGCCAAACAGACAGTGAGAACATTTAACTCTGGACGGCCTGTCAGACAATGCAGAGGTCAAAGGTCAGGCCACATGTGATTTCTATTTTCACATCATATAAACCTGGACTTCACTGAACTCAGATATGTTAAAGCTAACAGGGGTCAGGAGCAGTATTATTTTATAGCACTGAGCTGGTGTCTGAAAATGTCTCCAATGTAATATCCCTGTAAAATAAAAAAGTTTTGGAACAACACCATCTTGTGGATGCTTTCATTCAATAACTACTTCAGTGCATCTACATTAAGTGTAAGTACTGTATTTTATGGCATGTCGAATGTATATACTGCATAACAACTTATTTCATCTGAAATCATAGATGTGTTCAGATTTAAGGATCATGAAAGCAAATATCTGTTGTTTGGAAAGCAACTGCAGACTACAAATTGAAGCTATGTCTAGGCAACGTTTTATTAGGAAATACTTTTACATTAAAGAATGAATTTAAGACACACATCACAACAAGGTGACTGAAAATCAGATTCAAGTAATGTCTGTAACTATAAACCTTTAAATGGACATTTTTAATCAACTTTGATTGTCAGATCAAAATGGTCACCACATCCATACACCAAAAAAATCAGCAATACAACAAAACATTATTCAAAAAATAAAACAAAATGTTGGGTAAGTGCCGAAAGCTGCCATCAGGGTGGCGTTACCGCTGCCTGAAGGCAAACAGAGAGAGGATGAGGAGGAGCTTCTCCCCTCAGGCTGTCCGCCTGCTGAACCTGAAACAGCAGACTCAATAATCACCATGCACATATACATACATATGACTTTATTATCTTCTTTATTTATTGTATTTCCTTTTTGCACTGTTTCACAATTTTATTTATTTATTTTTGCTTATTTCTATCTCTCTCTCTATATATATATTCATATATATATTTATTTCTCGTGTGTTTTATTCTTTATTCTTATTCTGCTTATAATTATAATTATTATTATTGTTTTGGTGTGAAACAGGTGCACAACACATTTCACTGCGCCTTATATTGTGTCTGTGACCAATGAAGGCCTCGAATCTTGAATCTAAAACTTTTACACAGCCAAATTTTGTGACAGTTCCTGACACCACTGCCACTGGGATCTTTCTGGAGGATTGTAAAAATATAACCTTTTCTAACTAGCCTGAGGATTAACAAACTACAATACTGCTACATATGACACATTAAACTCAGCAGCAAAGCTCTATTTAGCACTGTATGTGCATTATAATGATTCTCATTTTATTTATGTGGTAACTGACATAACAAGAAGTAAACTTCTTCTGGCAAACTCCTTATACCAGTTGGGTGTCGTTCAGTAAGTACTTTGTTCTTTAGTTCAAACACTGCTATGTACTCTAAATATATCACAGGAAGTATAGGTGGTTGGGTAAATAGAAAACTGTCACACAAGATTCTGTTAGATATGGTCAGTGGTAAGTTTAGTCACATTGCAGTAGTTTTAGTCAGGTTATTTTTCTAAAAAGGTGAGCAAGGAAGTAATGCGGTTGACATATTTTTTTACAAGAGAATTGCAAAAAGAAAAAGAAAACTAACAAAAAAACAATATTTCATGTCAAAGCGAAAACAGATTTCTAAAAAGTAGAATCAATTTATTAAAAACATAAAATGTAATATGGGTAATTGCAGAAGTATTCACCCCCTTTAAAATGACTCTCCTAATTCAACATAGGTGCAGCCAATTAGTCAAAGAAATGACAAAATTGGTGAAATGAAGATCATCTGAGTGCACTGAATGTGTCTCAAGTGATTGTAATATAAAGACAACTGTATGTGGAAACTCTAGTCACTGGTAAATCATTATTCTTGGCTATAACTACACCATAAAAACAAAAACAGTTCAAGCAACTCTGTTTAAGGGTCATTAAAAAAGCACAAGTCAGTGGATGGAAACAAGAAAATTTCTAAGTCACTCAATAGCCCTTGGAGTACAGTCAAATCTATCATTCACAGATGGAAGGATTATGGCACATTTGCTAATTTGCCCAGAACAGGCCGTCCTCAAAAACCATGCAAGAAAGAGACGAGCGAAGAAGGCCAACTAGACACCTGTGACTCCTGGAAGGGACTTTAGAAGCTGAAGCAGCTGAGAAGGGAGTCAGTGTGTAAAACAGCTGTTTACTTGGTTATTTAAGAGTCAAAATTTTATGGGAATGGCAAATGGAAAACTACTGTTAAATAGCAAATAATCTGCACGCATATAGTGCATTTTAATGTTAACTAGGTGCTACAAAGCATTTTACAATGTTTTTGTTCCACACAAGTGGCATGCAAGATACCTTCCTGCTGTCAGGAGCAACCTGGGGTTCAGTGTAGGTAAAGAAAAGAACAGACCCAGACACACGAAGACTTCTTTTTCTTTCTTTTTTCTTTTTTTTTTTCTTTCTTGTTAGACAAAGGTGTAGCACCCCATTCTGTCTTGTGGCCAACTAGGTGCTTCTTTTTCCACTGGAATTTAGAAATAATGTAAAGTGATTCCTTTGCTTCAAAGGTCCCTTTTTGCCTAATTTTAAACTGAATTTTGTATCCAACCTAATATTATGATTCCTGATAATCATCTTATCAATGTCATCACCATCACAATGAAAAGCAAAATTAAGAATCACCAGGAAACTCAAATCAAAATAAAAAAAGTAAACTTCGTGGTTTTTATTTGGAATGACAACCATCGATTCCTATTTCAGAAAATGAAACTCTGCTCATTGATTGTGATTGTAATCAAGGCAGACCATGAAAACCAGGGAGCAGAGATCCAGCGGACCTCAGTAAGGCCACACGATGGCGCCACCGCTCATCCTACACAGTCTATGATCCTACAGTACAAATGACAAGTACACGTTACTGTTGTCAACAACTGTTTGATTGTTAGTTTGTTGTTGTCTTACAGATGAGAAGTTGATGGGTACTTTTGTGGCATGTTTAAACATAAATATCCGGAATGGGTTTGTTTGTTTCCTTAAACAGACAGACAGTTTCTGTTGTTTGGAAGTTTATTTTTCCTGTTGAACAGACTTCAGGGGAAAATAGCACCAAAATAGCAGAGTTGAGGCCTGAGTCGCTGGAACGAGCCGCCCACTCTCAGCTCCAACACATGCTGCTGCCGCTGCCGCCTGCAAGACGTCAAAAAGGCGGTGCCAAGTTCGAGCAGAGCAGAGGGTCATGTCCTGTTCACTCATATATTCCTGTCCGGGGAAGCGCTATTTACTCGCTGCTGGAAAACCGTGACAGGAGGCTTTAGCGCTCAGCAGCATGGAAGTCACCAAAGGAGAGGAGCGATCGGCTGAACAGGCGGCGTCTTTATTTGGGACACAAGAGCTGGAGAGCCAGAGGAACACCGACCGTGGAAAGAAAAGGAATACCCACTGTAAAATCATTGTTGGGGTACGTTCTGAGGCACTTCAACTCACACAACCGCCTCCCTGTCCAACCTGGAGGGCTCCTCAGTCTTTAAACTGAACACTTAGCAGCACTTCAAGACCACTTTTACACTCTTACAGTAAATGATTGGAAGTGATTTATGTGTCAAAGTTTCGATTAACCGAAATAAATTGAGTCTTACTACACGATCCAAGTAACTAGTCCCTTGAAATTCTTCAGGTAATCTTAGTTGAATATATGGTGTCAACCAAATGCTATTTTTATGTTTTGTACTAAACTATGACCTAAGTGTAACCTTAAACTGTCAAAAAATTATGAGACTATACTGACTGTTGCTAAAATTAGTTGGATTAATTAAAAACTAGTTAAATGATTAACAGAAAAATTGCCAGCTATTCTGATAACTGTTGATTACTGTCATGTTTTAATGTGTATATATATATATATTCGTTTTTACAGACTAAATAAGCAGTTAATCATAAAAGTAATTGGCACAATAATCTGTCATCAGTAGGATTTTAAAACCACAGCCTCAAGTCTGTATTTCTCCACTGTTTACTCTAACTGTCATTAGTCACAACTGTCACACAGCTGAGACTGTCAGTGCTGCCAGTGTGAATGTGGAAACTAAATGTTTTCACTCAAGTGCAAAGACACAGAGGCCAGAAGTATCTCTACAGGTAGACATGACCTACAGTCATACTGGTTTTGATCTACCAGTGCAAAGTTTCAGCCTAAAGTCTGGTGCATTTAGAAAAAGGGAGAGAGTGGGAGAGGGGCTTCCAGACACCTTGTTGTGCTGTACTTCACACTTTCAAATATTCTATATGTTTGGGGGTATTACATGGGAAAGACAGGCAGCAAATAAAGTTGTATTTCATTGGTTATACTTTGGTTCATGGTTTATGTATAGTTGCTGGTGAATATTCTTTAGTGTGACTAATTGATCAATCGACAGTTACATCTTGGCATGCTGTTAAGGTCCGATTTTTAGTCTCCATCATACATACCAATGGCACGATAAGGTTATTTGAGTAAACTACCTTTGGATTTAAATTTGTAAAACATTTGACTTATCACCATTATGTATCTTATGGTCTGGAATCTGACTGAGTTTTCCCCAGAATTTAAGATTTGTCACAGAAGGAAAGTCGCAGAAAGCAAGCTTGATGTCATCACTAAAATTTAAACTGTACATACTGAAAATCATCTGAAAGTATTCATATATTTTGAACGATTTTTGCAAACCCCAACTAAAAAACACAGGAAGCAGCTACTACCCGCTTGGCATGGATAAGATACACACGAGGCAAAGTCTAGACAATGCTATGTCCTGACCTGTCATACCTCAGTCACCATACAGCTGTTAGTACTTGTAATACTGACACTGGTTGCACTGCGTTGTTATTTAAGATCTTGCAAAAAAGATGGTTTCAACATCCTGGGTCCAAAGGGCTACTTTTTTGCTTAAACATGGGGTAAGTTTTGCAAACTAATGATCACTGTAGAAAGACAGTTTTCAAGCTGATGTCTTCTTTAGAGATGGGGGTTGAGATGAACTGAAATAAGTGGTGAAGTGTGTTTTAGACTTTGAATTTTAGACGAGTATTTTTTCCACCAGACAGACTGTTTACTTTGAGAACCCACAAAGACCACGTCTTATGGCTTTTCCAAGAAGCTCATGCAAGTTTTCTGTCTCCTCACCTATAGAGCTTGAGAAAATAATTGCACATACCCAGACACCATGCACACATAGCAGCATATTTTCATACCAGTCTAGGAATTCCAAGTTGTATTTGTGAATCACACGGAAGCTTGTGGTTGATGACTCCCACTATTCTGCTTTTGAGCCTTAACTCCACGCTGCTATGAGTTTTTAGGTTGAAGGAATTAGAGGCTAAGTTTTGAGTCACAGGGTCATATTTGTCTCAGAACATGTAAAGATTTCACCAAGTGCGTGATTGTGGTACAAAAGTCCTCCAACCAGTGTCGTATATGTGTGTTACTGTGCTTTATTTTAAGTCTTTGTTATAAAGACAAAACTAGATTAAAATAAATCTGCAATGATGCAACTTGTGTTGTGATAAGTTCCATTAACAGTAGCAGCTTATATGTGAACTAAACTGTTATAAGATATCAAAATTTAAGGTGTCACAATCCAAACATTTATGGGACCATTGATGTTTAAATGTGGCAACAGGTTTCAAACTAACTCTCAGACTCCACCATAAGTAAATGGCCATGATAACCACTCCAGGCCTGATTTGGTTTGTGGAGGAGTCAAAATAAGCAGGAATGACAGCACAGTTGAACACCCCTATCTCTAAACTAAACTACAGTGATTCAGGATTCTTTGAAACGCCTGTCTAATGAGCTGCTGTCGAGGGTGTCCCCTGCCTGCCTTCACCCTCAGTCAGGTGGGATAGATTCCACTTTAAAAACATTTTAAATGAAAACTCTGACCTTCTGTTTGCTTTTGAGAAAAAGTTAGGAAAAGGAAAGTCAGTGGGACTCCTCCTCCGGACATTTTGCAGGGTCCTAGCCAGGATTTATTTTTTATTGTTTTTTACAGCGTATTGTGGGAAGGGTCGTCAGACGGAGGGGTGGCTTAGCAAATGCTGCTAACAGTTAGCAGCGAATACGCTAGCGAATAGCAGCATTAGGAGCGACGACAATGGTGGTGAAACTCCATCGGCGCTTGTTGTTAAATATTTTCCCGTTACGTACCCTTGAAAACAACGCATTGGCCCAATTTGCAGCGTAGTTTTTTCAGGCAGCAGTCCTAACCCTATCGAGACAGATTTCAAAAACCTACCCCTAACCCTAACCATGAGAAGAATTTTGATACAGAATTCATGGCAGGCCATCTAAAATTTATCGAGATGTCTCTGTGTTGACAGAACCTAAGTGGTAAACCAAACAACCAACATTATCTTCTCTTGAGTCAATGCTGTAAGCATGAAAGTGCACTACAGTGCAACATGCACTGAGTTGTATTTACTGGGGGAAGTGATTTATGGCTTCTCTCAATGAGCCAGAGGCCTATTATAGTTTGTTATAGTATGGTTGCAAAGGCATGTATCTGACATTAGACAGTCTGGAATGGCAGGGAATAAGCTGGAAACTGAAATTTTGTCAAGGTAATTGTCACCACAATAGCATTTAAATATGCTGAAGTTATATTTATTTATTTTTCAGTTTTTACCTTAAAGGATTTTAAAGATAGTAACAGTCATGGGTGTGGCTCAAAATTCTGGGCTTCATCTATAAGCAGTCTCTGTGGCCCCTTCCTCTCTCTATCCATATCTGTAATCTTTTAGAAGTGTTTTCAAATAATTGAACCAATAACTTCACACATTAACATGAAGTTGTCAACAGCTGTTGACTGCAGTCACTAATTAACTGTTCATACCATATTTAAAGAAGTGATAATATTTGTGCTTGAGTCTGTAAAATTTGGAATCTCACCACATTTCAAATCTCCTTCCTCAACAAAAAATTGCTGTGTGATACTTTTACTGTGGTTAAATTAGATTTACTTTAAGTATCATAATTAACAGAACTTCATTAAAGAGAATGTAATTTTTAAATGTAAATTTAAGTATTTCTCCTTCTATACCCAAGCCGGCACAGAGAGAACATACAAAGTCCAAACAGCAAAATTCAAATCCAGGCCCTTTTAGCTGTGAGGTGACAGCGCTAACCACTGTGTCACCGAGCCGTCCTCCCCATGCCATAATTCAAAGCTAATAAGTAACCTTTTTAAGAAAACTGTCTTGTTTGAATGGGCAAAAAATGTAACTACGAACTACTGGTAGGCCTATTTCTAACAAGATTAAATCATCTCAAAGTAACAAAAAAAAAATTAACCATAGGTTATATTTTAATTAGACTTTGCTTCTTGGATCACCATGATCTTAAAATTGGTTTTATTTTATACTGTCTTATATTGTGTGCTTCGCAAGTCTGCAACTCAATAAGTGCTTGTGATAACTTTTTACTAGCCGGTCATGGATCAGGTGGTAGCCTAAGTTGTCCAATAATCAAAAGGCTGGCAGTTCATCCCTGGCTCTCCATGTGCTGAAGTGTCCGAGACAATGAACCCCAAATTGGTAGGCAGGCACCTTACGTGGCAGTTCTGTTGCAGTTGGTGTGTGATTGTGTGAATGGATAAATGAAAACCCATTGTAAAGAGCTTTGTAAAACCAAGCTAAGGTTTAAAGGTACCATATGAATGCTGACCATTTACCATATGTCATCCATTTTTTCCCCGTGCATTTCATGCAGCTTTCTTCTGTCTAGATATTTGAACCCAGCATGGAGCTGGGGCTAGCCAAATCTAATTCAGAAAACAGACAAAACTAAGTGAGGAGTTTGAAAATAGGAAGAACTAGTCTGGAGGGCAGCCCTGAAGCTGGCCAAAACTACACAAGGAATTCAGAAAAAGGAAGACAAAGTCTTGGAAGGCGGCCCTGAGGCTGGTCAAAACCAAGGAATCCAAAAACAGGAAGACACAGTCTGGAGGGCAGCCTGGAGGCTGCTCAGGGACCGCTCAGGAGGGTAATGCGGAAGCTGGTTGGGCAGCGGAGGGCCCAGCAGAAGGCTGGTGAACCCCTCGGGAGGGTGGCGATGGAGGAGACAGAACCTCTTTGGAATCTGACAGCAGATGAGACAGGACCCCTGTGGGGGCCAGGCAGGAGTCTGGCGGCAAAGGCAGTGCCCCTCTGAGGGCTGAGCTGGAGGGTGGCAAAGGCAAAGCTCCTCTGGAGGCCGGGTTAAGGGCCGGCAAAAGCTGAGCCCCTCTAAAGGCCAGGCAGGAGAAGCAATTGCAGGCTCTGATAGTAATGCAAGGGAAGCGACTGCAGTCTCTGAGACAGTGTCAATCCAGCGTCAAGCCTCTTGAAGACAGGAACATTGGAGGTGACATCAACCTCTTTGAAGACAGGAACAGGTGAGGTGGAAGCAGGCTTTCCTAAAGGTGGCGCCTTGGCTTGGGTGTCGCATGATCCGCAGGGACAGAGTGAGAGAAGTTGTAACTGACAGTGGGGTTACCCAAGGCAGGGTTTTTATTGCTGATGCAGGGCGGTCAGGCGGCAGAGGGTTCCGTGTCTACAATCTGGTGGAGAGTGGAGGAATGAGCCGAGCATTTTTGGGTCTGGGTGATCGGGCTGATTACCGCACAGCTGTCTTCAATCCCTGCAGTAATCACTCACACTCTGCACACACGACCAGAATGACAGGAGAGAGAGAGGGAGAGGAGTGGGAGAGAGTGGGAGAGAGTGGGAGAGAGGGCTAGGTGGGGGTTTGATACTGGGGCAGTAGTCCTGACATGTTTGCCTCCCTGCCTGCAAATCTTCCACCAAAACAATTCCCCTTTTTACTGTTTTGCAGGGACACCATTGCTGCATGCTGGGCTTAGCACTGCCCAAAACAAATGTAATTGGCTTTAAAAAATAAAAACAACCAAGAGGATGTATTTCCCCTTATTGCTCATCTTAGTGATGATTTAAAGCTAGACCAAACTGGCCATGGCTCAGGTGATAGAGCGGGCTGTTCAGTAATCACAAGGTTGGCAGTTGAATCCCCGGTTCCAAAGTTTGCCTGGGCAAGACACTAAAACCTAAGTTGCTCCCAATGGCAGACGACCACCTTGCATGATAGGCGTGCCACCGCTGGTATGTGAATGAGTGAATAGAATAGAATAGAATAGAAAAATACTTTATTTATCCCAGTCTGAGAAATTACTGATGAATGAATTACTGAATGAGGAAAACAGTAAAGAATTTTGTAGAACCTAGCTTACAACAAACAAATAAACCTTTCATTCCAGGCTCTTCAACGACCCTCCATCCATTGCCGCCCTTGGCTAATCCCATTTTTCCCCTGACCACGACATTCCTGGTAACGGCTGTCAGGCGATGTGGTGGTGTGCTATTAACATGTTATTTAAAATGAATGACAGAAACACTGTTGGTTTTGTAGTGTGTGGGCTTTCTTTTACATTATACTCACCAGAGGCTGGAGGTTAAAATAAACATCATCAGTCGCGTTTGACAGTGACATGTGATTATTGAGCTGTTATCTTCAGTAACGTTAATGAACATCCAAATATTTGTCCTATGAATTTTAGGTTCTGCTGCTGATCTTACTGGTGGTCATCCTGGCTGTGGTGATCTCAGTGAGAAAAAGTAATAATGGAAAAGGTAATCTTCCCTCTTAATTAACCTACATTCAACTAGCCAGCATTTCATTGTCGTCATTTTAAAGCACTACTCTTTTTGTGGCATGTTTTTTTTTTTTCTGGCTTTCCACACCTTGTATGTACCTATCACCACATGGGCTAGTTGAAGAAGGATCAGCGCTTGTTCAAAGCATATCAGGATTGTAATAGTCAGGCAACCAATAAACTTAGTAAGTATCCATACTGTATCACTGTTCGTTGGTGGCCAAGGGAATTAGGGTGCTATCTATTTCATCGAGTTTGAGGCTGTCAGTGTAGATCATTCCTTCATTCACTGTCACCTCTCTGCCACGAAAAAATACTAGTACCTGTGGAGGACTTTGTAGACAAAGTAATGTTTACATCACTGTTTCTTACCAAACCACTCTGTGCATGTGCTTAAAGTCACTTTAACATTGACTCTAACATTAGTTGTGGATCCTCAGGGATGTTAATTTTAGTTTAATGTACAGAAAAGATCATCCTATCAGCTTTTTTCATGAATGATCACCTAGAAATGGATACGTATAGGTGCTGTCAAGTGCTGGTGTTGGAATTGTGAAAAATAGGGAAAGAAACCCCAGTGCTTCACATACAGATAGATTTAATTGCCAATTATTTTCTTTTTTTGGAGAACCTAGTAATTCTCTCAATGTTACCATTCCATATGCAGGTGTCAACATGTTTGCTTTTGCTTTTACTAACAGTATAAGTAGTAGCACATTATTACTTTATATGGCTGATCTTTTTTTAAGTCATAGTTTTCACTCAGTCGTCAGTGAATAAAGTGCTTTGCCTGCAACAATGTGAGACAGATTAACTTTATTTATTCAGTGACTTGTTTGGTAAGGTTGTCAGTAGGCAAAATAACAATCACAGCTGCATACCTCTATTGCAAGGATACAAACGTGCTGTTTGGCTTACCCGAAAGCATAGAGCCTGCTAACATTCCACTGCAGATCCTTCAGAAACTTGAAACTGGAAGTATTTAGAGGAGCAGTGAGGGAGGCCCTACTTTTCCAACCAGCCAGAGAAGAAGAAAACCAGAAGTGAATGTTAACATCTGAGACTCCATACGATTTGCTCACAGAATAAGTTTGTCAGTTTGGTGCAAACTGGCATTTTGCCAAAGTTTGCAACGCATGTCGTAAACACACTTTATAGTGAGAAGGGAAATGTTTTCTGCAGCTGTAGATTCTCTCTGGTTAGACGTGGGCAGCAGAGTCAGTATGCTCCTTGTTTCAAACTGCCATGGTAAAACCCCCCTCTTCCATTTTGAGGGCAGCGGTGGTGACTGGCAGCTGCCCTTAGCTTGGGTGGGGTGCTCTCTGTGCGGTAACATTTCCCTTTTGAACTTATATTTCCTACCCAACTAAGATGAAAGCCATATGGAAAGAATACATTCTGACTTTTCACTCACCCAGACTGTTATTTAGGAGTCATTCACATCTGTGCCTTTTCTACATCTTTCATAGTGCTACTTTCTTGGTAGAGCCTTTGGAAACAGATTAAAGGAATTACAAATAACTCAGAACTCAACTTCTTCGTAGTGGCTTACAGTGTCTAATGCAAAATGCTGAGAGCAGGTTTTCTGGTGGATTACAGGCCACAGAACATTCGCATGTTCTGTCCAAACCACAATGTTGGTCCCAAGAGGCAGTGAGGAAGAGCTTTCTCGCCAGCATGATTCCCTATGTCATATGTCCTGTCAGCAGCAGACTTGACAGCATTTGCTTCGAAAGTGAAGGAGGAGGTCAAAATTTTAGTCCACCAAAATTAAGTCCCCCTTGTTTACATCCTGTATTCAGTTTTTTTGTTGTTTGTTTGTTTTTCTCCCCAAAAAACAGAGAATTATCACACGACTCTGCAGTCATTCCACTCACCAGTTTAATGCTTTGGTTCACTCTCAGTTCTGATATTTTGATATCAGTGAGTATTTAGCAGCAAAGACCTAGATGTTCCCTTCAGGAGTTGGTAAGGGCCAAAAAAGAGGTAAATGATGGGTGTAACCACTTGGCTGTCTGGTCACCCATGTCGCTCTTTTATTGTTTGGAGAATAAACAGGCTACTAATGATTTCACAATTCCATGGAATCTGTCAGTGTTGTGTTTACAGCTAGTTGCATTGCTCCCTTGTGGCCAAAAACTCAATGACTGCAGGTTTAAAACATCTCTAGTTGCTGGGAGGTTGCAGTCCCTTAAATTCCACTTACACTGTCTCAGATGAAGTGAATTGAAGTCTGAGTCTAAGGAAGGGATGTCCCTTGTTTCATGTGTATGTATGTGAAAAGACATAGATATCTAGTACTGACTTCTTAAATAGTATTACCTACTTACACACATTACTTTAGTAATTTTTTTCCCCTCCTGTTTTGTTTCCACAAAAACAATGTCCAGGTGCTTTCTCTTGTAGGAGAACAAATGCTGGCAAGCACAAAATCTGGCCTAAAAATGTGATGGCTGAGCTTTTTTCTTTTTTTCTTCTTCTTTTTTTTGGTTTGTTCATGGAGTCTGTTTGTGCTCCTAGTCACTTCCACAAAGCTTTGCTCTTTTCTCTCTCCAAAAAACTGTGTAAAAACTTTGCTTCTCTATTTTTCTTGTGAATGTGGATGACAATGTAGCGTCACTGTTCATTTGCGCACTTTCACATCCTTGTAGATGGCAGGCAAATGACTCAACAATCCCATTAAATGATACAGTTGCTAGATTCTTTGCTTTAGCTGCCAGAACTGTCAGGGAAATTTTTATTAAACTAAATAATCACAGGCTTTATGGTGCCTTTTTGAGTGTTAAACTCTTAATTAACAATACCTCTAAATGTTTAAATGAATCATTCCTAAATAATAAACATTATATAAATATTTTGTATTTTTTTCAAAATAAGTCTACTTGGTTTGCCTGTAAGCTATTTTGGTGTTTATTGATATATAAATGGTGTGTGAGAGACACTTAAGCCCTGAAAATATTTGTATGAACAAGAAACAGGCCTGTTTTTTTCCCGTACTTATTACACTCTTCTTCTTAAGCAGATGGGATGCTCTGGCTGCAGAAGACCTCTGAGGAAACTGAACAGCCACAATGTCCACCTGGGTAATGAAATTCTCTCTCGCTCTCTCTCTCTTTTTTTTTTTTACTGCTGTAATGTTAGAATGTGTCAGTTTTTAACTGAAAATAATATCTCAAATCTTAGCTGACCTAGTATAGCTTCTCTTCTTATCTTCAAGCGGTATGTTTCCACATGTTTTACAGCTGAGAATGAAGCGATTTCCTGTCACTGTCTCATAGTTTGTTGTTTTTTGTTTATCTTTGTTTTTTTAAAGGTATGTAACAACCTAAAAACATGACTTGTTTTTTCCTGTGGTGTCATTTTTTCCTATGTAGACTAGTCTAATGAGTCTCGAAGTAATTAGACATGTGTTTGTGAGTTGTGTGTGTGTGGGTGGTTACACAAAAGCATGGTCACATGTGTGACTCTGCCTTGGTAAGGGAGTAACCCCAGACAGACTCATCAGACTATGAAAACAAAATCTTTGGCTCCAAATGAAACTATTTTTGCTTTAAAAGTATCATTAAATTCACGAATGTTTCCTGGATTTGTTTTATCTCAAATTCACTCAGTCTATTGGGTTTGTTTCTGTTGTTTCTGTTGGTGAACCGCATCTTTGTTTTTATGTGTGGTTTGGTTTTTACACTTATTTGGAAAATGCTGAATGCAAACATTTTTTACATGTTAATTTCTTAAATATGCAGGACTAAGGTGTTCCTTGAATCTTAGGAAAAAGTAAAAATAGAATAGAAAGCGTATTGCTAATCTATTAAAATGTGTATTTTTTTCCCCCCTTTTTTTGAAGGCTGCATTGTGAAATTGATTTTTATTTTGAAATTATATTATTAATTTATTAATCAAATGTAGCATTTTTTAGCTTTTATTTTAAAATTTTTAATCCTTTAAAAATGTTACTTACTTATTATAGAATTCATATAATAACGTATAAATTCTGTTGCCATTTCTTTTAGTCAATGTATAATATCCATCCATGAAATAATTAGTAAATTAGCCCACTTATCTGTGGATTAATGAATTCTTTTGTACAGCCTTTTGTTTGTAGATTTTATAGTCTACTTGCGTATATCACAATGAAATGCTCTATATTCCGCCTTATCTCTATGTATCCCAAGCTTATTAATTTCAAGTCCCCAACCTTTTTTGATTCAGTCTATAAACTCTTAGCACACGACTGATTTGACTGTCTTTCTCCTCTTGGTAGCTCAGTCACAGAGCTGCTTTGTGTTGCCTCTACACAGAACTACTGTACACCACTTCTGCTACATCATTGGTGCCAAAGATATCTATGTCCCCCACTGAGCAGTTATTTCACTTTCAAGTCACAAACCCACCTCAGTGCGTCCTTCAAGAACTTATATTTGTGAGGTGTCTTTTCCTGTTCAGTTTTTCCAGACCTCCTCTGATTCTGGTGTCTTTGGACGGTTTCCGAGCAAAATATCTGAAAGATCACAGGAGCCACTTGCCTATCATCAACAAGTTGCGTAAGTCACCAACATTGTTGACCCTACAGCTTTTCAAGGTTTGCTAGGCATCATAGTGTGACTGAACATTACTGTGTTCCAGGCAACATCGGAACAACAGCACCATACATCAGGCCTGTTTATCCCACAAAGACCTTCCCGAACCATTACAGCATTGTTACCGTAAGTCTTTTCTGGTCAGCTGAGGGTCAGAAGTTCATTTGTAGGATAAAAACAAATATTTTTTCTGACTTGGTTTGTCGATAATAGGAGTACACATCTTGTGTGAATGTACCAATATAACAATGTAAAATAGTAAATCTTATATAAACTGACTAATATGCATTTCTCGTATAATCTATTACATTAATTAATTTATATTTATAGTTTATTTTGAGGCCAGAGTGAGTAACTATCTTTTCACTGCTGGGCTAAAGTTCTTCCAGAAGTTGACATGTTGACTCTTGCAGTATTGCATCATATTTTCTTTTATGTTTTGTGCATGATAGAAGCCTCTATTAAGACACAGATTTATTGTCAGAGGTGACAGGCTAAAATGTTGGGATAAACTGATTCAAACTTTAAAAACACATTGTACTTTCTTAGGCTTATGTTTTAATGTAAAATATTAACCTGGAAAGTAATTAACAACTTCAGCTATCAATTGGATGTTGCACAGTCGAAAAATTTCCTCTCACAGGTAGCCAAGTAGGACTCAGATTCTAAAGCACAGTGGTTAAGTGCATGCTACTTTCCACTGCTGCTGTGTTGTTACTGTACCACAGTTTAACAGTGAACTTCTGGGATTTTCCCTGCAATTACACTCAGTATTTCCTCACAACAGTTGAAAGGTACTGTGCTGTTGAGGCCTAATGGTATACATGTGTTTGGAAAAGAACCACAGCAAAGCTAGGACCTTACAGCGTAAATTCCACCTCTGTTTGTTGACAGCAGACCCTGCAATTAAAATAAACTGCTGTGGTTGCCGGTAATATTTAAGTTATAAAGATCAGAGAGAAGAGATAATTACTTGAAATCCCTGCACCCACAGTATCAAAGTGGCTCACTGTGACTGTGCTTCATCTCTCATACCTAAAGGGTCTTTATCCTGAGTCTCACGGGATTGTGGACAACAAGATGTATGATGTGACCCGAAATGCTTTTTTCAGCTTGAAAACTGATGAGAAATTCAACGCAAAATGGTACCAAGGAGAACCAGTAAGTAAATCATTGCAACCATGATATATTGTGCAAAATTTGTTAAGTAAATGTTGTTCTTGGTCAAATGTAAATCCTAACTAGGTTTTGTACCACATCAGGGAAATTACATTTTTCTTGAGTAAGGCCACAAAATGACCAATCTGAGCAAATATTTTGTAACAATTCCTCTGAGCCTGACAGTATTGTTCACTTTATTGGAAACATTTTTACACACCCTGATTTTTTGAAAAACCACAATCAAGAGTCTTGTGTAAGAAGTGTGAATCATGTCCAGATCATGAAGTCATTTGTTTCCCGTGAAAGGCACAAGACAGTGAGCAGGTTTCATTGGTGAGAAGCTTCTTGATGTCTTTATGGATTCAGCTCATGCTAAATGACAGCTTGTGAGAGCTGTGATCTGTGCTTGTTTATATGCTTTGTGGTTTTCATTTAAATGGGAAGCCTCTCAAATCTCACTTCTCAATTGAGAGATGGATGACCCCAGTCGAGTGATGTATTTTTCAAGCGTAAATTCTTTCCTAAGGACTTTTAAACCAATATAACTAAGTGCATCTGCCAAAATATGTTTATAAACCTGCTGCATAGGTTAAGCAAATCTACCTGCAGATCAGTCTAATAGGTATTGATTTAGAATAAACAACATGTTAGATTGCAATCAGACTTGACTGGACTGTGAGGGATTACGCTTTTATCCTAATGGACTAAACACTGCTGCTATGATGTACTGAGATTAATGAGTTGGGTGCTAGCCTACTACAGCTCACCCTGTCTGAATTAGTCATGAATCTAGACAGTCACTTTGCTCTTGTCTCGTTTCTTCTCCTTTCCTGCCTTTCATATCATTTACTTTCTCCATATTTTGCCTCATTTTGTTTCTTTCCCTTTTATTTTCTTTGCAACTCTTTCATTTCTCTCTATTTCCTCTTCTTACCTTTCTTCTTCATTTGCCTCCTCTTATTTTCCTCTCATTTCTTTCCCTGGTGTCGTCTCGCCCTCTCTCGCCTTTCCTTTTCTTTTCTTCTCTCCATTTGCTTCCTCTCTACTCTTTTCCTATTCTTCTGCTCCCTCTCCTCACTTCTCTCTTTACTTCTTCTCTCCTCAGGTTTGGATCACTGCTATGCGTCAGAAAGTGAAAACTGCTACTTTCTTCTGGCCAGGCTCAGATGTAGCCATCAATGGCACCTTCCCGAATTTCTACATGAAATATGATAAGTAAGAGTGATGCCATTGTTTTACATACTTTCAAATTCATGCCTGTGAATTTGAGACTGTATGGCATAATGTGGTGGTGTATTGATGTCCTCATTATATGAAGCCTCTTTTGTACCAAGGACTATTCCATTTGAGAGCAGAGTGTCAACGCTATTTGAGTGGCTAAGTTTACCTCAAGGAGAAAGGTATCATGTGTTCTTCATTACCATCACAAAGATTATGTTATGAGGTTCTACTGAGAAACTCTGAACATCATGCCTAACTGTTTTTGTGATTTTAGAGCTGACTTTTATACTTTGTACCTGGAAGAACCTGACACATCAGGCCATCGTTACGGGCCAGGAAGTAACCAGGTCAGTTATTTATAAAACCTGCAGGAAAAAGCTGGGGGTTATTTAATTAAAAGAAGAATTTACTATGTAAAAAATAAGGTAGGTAATAAGAGGACGAGATAGAGTTTGCTATCATGGAGATGGTTCAGTTTACATGCTATTACCTGTAGTTGTGGAGCTGTGTTACATATGCCTGGGGCTACAACTAACAGTTGTTTTTTCTGTCAAGTTTTGCCCTGTCAGTCCTTTACTGGCCCTCTCCGTGTGCTTGTAATTTGGGGTGCACATGACAGTTATTTGCATGTGTGTTTGAGGACTATGCACCAATTAAGATAAAGTACTTATATACAAGTGTAAAATTAGCATCTTTATGGATATTATTGTTCGTTAGCACATGCCTAAGACAATCTCTACATAGATTTAAAAGCAGATGGCTAAATAAGAGCGTTTAATAATTGTGTAATTTATAATCTGAAAAGTACATATTCATTTCAATAATCAATGGAATGTTCAACTCTCAAAATAGCTGTCATAGGCAGAGATCACACTTTTTTTGACTTTGTACTGTATGATGCCAAATATAGACAAAGGCCATTTGTGCAAGTAGATAAATCTGCTCATTCTTATAGTCAGGCATGCAACATGTAACTGCTTCCAACCAGTTTGACTGTGATGAAAGTCCAACAGTGCAAAGTCAGAATCTGGCCTGTGTACAGTTCATAAAAAAAAAAGTTTAAATACACTTATATAGACCATGTGAATCATGGAAGTACATGCATGAGGTGTTTTTTGTGACAAGCATCAGTGTCTTTGCCACAACAAAACAGTGATGGTATTTGGTTATTTCTTAAATTTATTGTAGGTCTTTTAGAAATGTGATGAAATCTGCTGTGTCAATGTACAACTTGAATGATCAGTTTTGGTGATCTAAAAGGTTGTGCTAGCCCAATTTTCTTGGTGGCATGGCCTCTTACCTTCTTGTGAGTGATTATGTTTGACTACAGCTGCTGACTTCTCTGAGCCAGTTTAAATACAGGCCATTTGATACAACAATTTGTTACTCTGCAACAAACACAATAGTGGGAAAACCTGCAGAGCTAAGTGCAGATCTGAAAAAGTCACTAACTTGAACAAGTCAGGTAAGTAACTTGGTGCCATTTTAAAGATCTCCAAAATATAGAGTGCAGGGATAGGTGATCAGGATGGTCAAGAGTCTACCAAGAATGACCAAAAAGCAGGTCTGCAATGAATTAGAAGCTGCTGGAACACAGCTGTCCGTTTCCACAGTCAAGCATGTTTTACATTTCCATGGGCTGAGAAACTGCCATACAGGAAAGAAGCCCGTTCTCCATGAATTACACTTTAAAGCTTGGCAGTAGTTTGCTGCTGATCAAATGGACAAAGAAAAGCCTCCTGGAGCAAAGCTCTGTTGTCTGAAGAAACAAAAATTTAGCTATTTAGCCACAGTGGTCCCAGTGGAACTAGTGCTTTACACAAAGTAAATGGGCTAATGAAAAAGGAAGATTGGTTTGTCAGGAAAACTTAAAATCATCAGCTTGATGCTTGGGTCTTGAATGCCGTTACGTGTGCCAACAAGACAATGCTACCCAAACCACACATCAAAAATGATAAAGAAGGTTGCCTCTATAGCTCACCTAGTTGAGCAGGGAACCCATGAACAGGGGTTATAGTCCTTGACGCAGCGGTCATGGGTTCATCTCCCGCTCACGACCCTTTGCTGCAGGTCTCTCCCAATTCTTCTCCCCCCTTTCCTGTCTATCTCTACTACTCTAAATAAAGGCAAAGGCCCAAAAAATATATTGGCAAAAGTAAAGAAATTACTAAATAAGGCCAGAATTAAGATTTTAGTCTGACCTTCCCAAAGTCCTGACTTAAACCCCATCAAAAACCTGTAGACTGTGCTGAAGAAACAAGTCTGTGTCAGAAAGCTCAAAAATGCTGTTGGAAAAATTGTACCTACCAGTTCTGTCAAGAGGTCAAAGTAACCAGACGCTTGCCAGAAGCTTGTGGACAGCTAGCAAACGGCAGATAATTGAGGTTACAATGGCCAAAATTTTAACATTTCAAATGTAAATGTTGCCACATGTATATTTTTGACCCAGCAGATTTTTCAATGTTTCCAAAAAACCTGTAATGAAATAATGAGAACCAAAATGCATGATTGTAAAAGTGAGTAATGATGAAATTTCTACAGTTGCTCTATAAATATCCTGTTAAAATGTTCTCCAGGTCCAGTGGGATGTTTTCAAATATGTTTAAAAAATATAAATTAAAAAACAAAACTGGGGTACCTGGATAGCTCAGCGGGTAGGGCGGGCGACCCATGTACAGGGGCTATAATCCCCGATGCAGTGACCGCGGGTCGATTCCAGCCAGCGGCTTATTTGCTGCATGTCATTCCCCTACTCTCCTCCCCATGTTTCACTGTCAACTATCATTAAAGGTGGAAAAGCCCAAAAATAAAAGTCTTTTAAAACAAAACTAGATTTGACTTAGAAGAATCCTTTTAGGAAGGTTAAATAATAAATATTAAATATTTTAACACAGTGCTTCAGCTTTCAACAAGAATTGCAATAATTACACTTGACTTGGCTTTACACTGACTACTGTCAATGGCTTGTCTATAACCAGTATATATATGTATGTGTACATATATATATATGTATGTTCTTGGTTGAATCCAGTTCATCTTGCCTCCAATCAAAATGTTATGTCGAGCTGCATTTTGTAGTCAAAATTGTAGTCAGTGCTGACAAAGCTGTTTTATCTCATTATATTAGCAAAATATCTATTCTATGAAGCAAGCTGTAAATTAGGTGTTTGCATGGGTAAATTCAGTGTTTGTTAACTTTCTTTACAGCCATATGTTGCCTCAGTTAAAGTTTGAATTGCTGTGCCTTCAGGTGATTCAGGCCTTGGAAAATGTGGACAGGATTATGGGCATGCTGATGGATGGCCTGACAGTGAGAGACCTGCATCACTGTGTCAATATAATAATCATATCTGACCATGGTGAGATAACTACACAGTCCCCACACTGCTGGGACATAGTTTACAAATCATGACGGGGCAGATTTTTATTGAAATGAAAATAAAAATTTAGATGGTTACATTACATTTCTTTTCTTTTAAAACAAGAACCAATTCAAAACAGTTTACTGAAAACAGAATGAACACATTTTTGCCAGTTTGAAGGAACAAGTGTTGTTTGTACTTGTTTGTTCCCATTTTTTGTTATAAGCTGTACAATCATTTACCAAGACAGATGCATCTTAAAATGCAATTTTGAAATTAATTTCACATTAGGAAGGCACTTGGGCGCTTGTGTGCCAGTGGGGGAGACTTTCGAGGCTTAGTGACAGCTTCAAATATTTGACTTGATTGAGTTACTGCAAGGAACAATACGAACCAGTGCCAGAGACAAAATGAATTAGAAATGAGTCGAAGGCAATGGAGTTTACTAGAAAAAAATGTTCATAGTAGTACACAAGAGGATATTTTGTAAAGAAGTTTTTTTGGATATCTGGTGGCCATATGTTTAGTCTTGTAATTACATATATGAAAGTTAGGGTGGGCTGTATTTTTCCTATAATAACCTTTGAGCATATTGTCATTCAAGTGGTTTCAGAAGAAACTAGATTGCACTTTATCTTGGCTTCATAGTCAGCTTTAAGACAGTCAAGCCCCTAACTGGAGACTTCAGTCAATCACAGGGCTGTTCACCTAGATAAGAGAGTAAGAGCGAAAAAGTCCAAAATGGGCATCGGATGTGGTTGTACAGTAGAATGAACAGAGGACCTTAACTGCACAAGTGAATGGTGACTTTTAGCTTGACTATTTTTGTGTGTTTTAAGTTCATGCACATACCCATGTTTGTGCTGCATATGCCCCTCGGTGGGAGGGACATGTGCACTGCTGTACTGCAATTACTGTGCTAGTAATTATCCTGCTGCTACTCATAAAGGACAAGAACAAATGTGACGGATTCATCGGTATTCATGTCACACCCAAAACACTATTAACAAATAACATACTGTAAATTTAAGGGTACAAATCACTTCCATTATCGAGACTGAGACATTTTGTTTACAGACTTTCTCAAATGTCATTTTGTGTTGAAAGACAATTTGATGTTACTCTTTTAACAGGCATGGAGGAGGCTTCATGTGAAAGGGCAGTGTTTGTGTCAACTTACCAAGACCATTCTGCTGACTTTACTGTCATCCAAGGCCCAGCTGCTCGCATTAGACCAACTCAACTCCCAGAGGATTATTTTTCATGTGAATAACACTTGCCTTCTCTTTTTCCCAGTTTTGCAACATCATTCAGTGTCACTTTGTTTGAAATTGTCATTGCTGACCTTGTTCTGTGTTTCTGTCCTCAGTCAATTATGAGGGCCTTGTAAAGAACCTGTCGGTATGTGAAATATTCCAAATGTGACTCTTGTATTGATAAGAAGAATGAAAAATTATCTGCTTGCTTGGCTTCATGTCAAACAATCCCATTCTCCATCTGCTGTGTGTTAATTCTTATTGTCTGTGTCTGTTCTGAAGTGCAGGATCCCTGACCAGCCAATGAGGCCGTACCTCAAAGAAAACCTCCCAAAAAGGATGCACTTTGCTCGCAACATACGCATAGAGAGGGGTCACCTTTACATGAAGCCGGGCTGGCAAGCAGCACTGTAAGTCCACGCCTTTTAATTTTTCACTGTTCATCAAGCAATGCAGTGTTAAAAATGAACAAAAGAAGCTGAAAATAATAACGATTAAGCAGAAATGTCAGGTATTTACATTAAGCCTATTAAAGGCATAGTTTACAACAAAATTAAAACATCCAATCCTATTTAGGTATTTGGTCAGTTGAAAAATTTGAGTTTTAAATTGAATCTTGATTTTTAACTTTTAAGAGCAGTATGTATCATATAAGAAGAAGCCAAGCAAACTATCTAATGACCATGGCACACCAGCTGTAATTGTTACAGTATGCTACAGTGCGTGTAGACATCTTTTCAAACCTACACAGACAAGCCAGTTATGGGTAACTGTTGTGCACACCCACAAAATCTCCATAACATGTCAAGCAGACCTGCACATCACTGTGGGTCAGTCCACCTGCAGTTGGGATGCAAGTGGAATTTTGTTAAATACAGGAATGGACTGAATCTACCTCTGCTTAGTTGGCAGCTTTCCCTCTCTGTCCTTTGTCCTTTCTTGTGTGTGTGTGTGTGTGTGTGTGTGTGTGTGTGTGTGTGTGTGTGTGTGTGTGTGTGTGTGTTGCACAACAATTCGTTAATCAGCTGAATGAGGACTCCTGCAGGGGGGAGTGGCTCACCTGCTCTGGGCTTGGATCACTACTTGACATCAGACTGTTCAAGATCAACAGTTAGTCACATCAGGCTAAGTTACTCTGTCCTAGTTTTGTCATGTTCTTGTCAACCTGCTTCTCCTTCATCTAGTTATCCGTGTAGTCCCTGCCTGGACCTATTTCCCCTCGCTGGAGCAAGAACACACTCAGCCTGTCTGAACCCTGGTTCATTATAGACCACTGTCCACTGATCTGCAACCTGGCACCTCTACCTAAGAATCACTTCAAGCCATGTTTCACTCCTCCTCCATCCGCAACTCCTCTGACCACTCTCCCTAGTCCACCTGCCAGCTCAGTAGTTTAGTTTCTGTTGTATGCAGGCTTTGTTCCAAGTAGTGTTGACCTTCGTAAGATATCTTTTCTAGTTGTTTATTACCTGATCACCATTTAGTGTTTAAACTTGCATTGTGTGTTATTTACCATTGTGCTTTTGTGCATTCTGCTAGATAGTTATTCTGAGTTTCTGTGTAGCATTGCGCAGTTCCACGCATTCTGTGCCAGTGCTTTGCATATTCAGTTCCTGTGTAGTGTTGCTTTTCCTGTCTAGTTTCAGTTTTCCTCTCCTTCAGCCATGGCTCCAGTTCAGCTTGCTCTGCCCCCACATTCCAATCTGCCTGTAGTCAGCCCTGGTTTTGTTCCTGCACCTTTGTGAAAATAGCCGTTTGTGCCTGTCCCTGAAGATACGATGGAGATTTAGGTTCCTGTCAGGCATTTCTAACCCAGGTTTCCTTAGTTTTTGATATGCACCTCTTTCCTCTGCTTACTCTTCTGACTGAGCCTGTGTAGTGTGTCTGTTTAGCCTGGTTTAGGGTACAGCTAGAGAACGGGGCGCTGTAGCTTGGGAGAGTCAGTCAGAGGTTTGCAGTTCCTGCAAAGCCTTTACTGATGAGATTAAGGTAGCTGAGTTCGCCTGGTGATGTTTCTCCTCTCCATCATCTTACCCTGAACCTGAGCCCATGCAGCTAGGCCATGCCCAATTAACCCCCCAAGAAAAGAATCTCAGCAGAATCACCAACTCCTGTCTCTACTGTTGGAAACAGGGCCACTACGTCGTCACCTGTTCCACTCGGCCAGCTAAAGGACTGGCTCATCACAACTGGGGGATACAGGCCTAGCAGCTGTCTATACAATCTGTCAAAATCAGAAAACGCTGTGATGGAGGCTACAGCAAGGGTGCTGTTTCTCTGACTGCCCTAACCCCCACCTCCAAAACCTTCCTTTAGACCCCGAAAGCCACTCAGGCCTTTGTAGAACTCAAGTTCCGTTTCACCTGTGCCCCAATCCTTGTCCAGCCAGATCCTGACCCATAGTTCATTGTGGAAGTGGAAGCTTCATTTACCAGGGAAGTAGCTGTCTTGTCTCAACACTGTCCTACTGACAATAAACTCCATCCCTGTGCCTTCTTCTCCCAGAGACTATCTACTGTAGTACAAAACTACGACATTGGGAACCAGGAGTTATTGGCTGTTAAACTGGCCCTGGAGGAGTGGAGTGACTGGCTGGAGTGGTCAGATTAGCAGATTATCAAATGGACTCATCACAAAAACCTTAAGTACATTGAGACAGCTCAGTTCTCGCCAGGCCTTCTTTGCTCTGTTCTTTGGGCGATTAGATTAGATATAACTTTATTGATCCCTTTGGATTTAGGTTTACCCTCACCTATTGATCTGCTTCCTGCAACATCAAACCCAATGCCCTGTCTAGATAGTTCCAGACTCGTCTGGGGAACCTAAGTAGATTCTGCCTAAGACCTGCTTTGTTTTCTCACTCACCTGGGAAATTCAGTCCATGTTATGCCAGGCCCACTCCCTTCAACCTGACCTAGGTAATGGTCCTCCTAACTCCCCGTTTGTGCCTGACTCTGTCCTTTTACAGGTCCCCCAGTGGGCTCATTCCTTTCAGCTAACATGTCACCCTGGAACCTCCCGTACTCTGCATGTTCTCTGTCAATGATTCTGGTGGCCTACTATGGATAAGGACATTTGAGAATTCATGGCTGCCTGCTTAGTCTGTGCCTACAACAAGAGGTCCAACTGACCCAGTTCCGGCCTACTACAACCTTTACCCATCCCCAAATAGAAATTGCATTGACAGTTTCCAACTTAGTTGCCACTGGAGATGTTTTAGAAGGGTGTGCGAGCAAAGCACGATTTGTTTGGCTGCCAAACAAAGAGCTAAAAAATGCCCCTTTGCACTTATTTAGCTGACACTGTAAACTGTGAAATAAAGGTTAAAAAATAACCACTGACGCTGGTCATGCGGGTTTTGAAATGTAGGGAAGTGACACACTTGGATTATGCTGCATTAGCTGGTTTATATGATGTAACCATGTTTCAACATAGGTGGTTAATATTAGGTTCAATAATTACCCAATTAAGGAATTTAACATAAAGGAGTGAGCCACTCTCTCTCAGGTTGTTGATTTACCCCTTAAACACTCATCTCTGTGTATCAAAGTTCCACACTTAAAAGATTTTTTCCATGGAAAACAAAACTGAATTAAATAGTCAGCTGTAACTACACTGTTGCTTCATCTGCAGTGTGCAAATCTATGAAGTCCCTGCCTTTTTGGTGCTGGGGGTGCACACCAGCTAGCCTATGACTCTGTAAACTACTCTACACTATACAATGGCACGTTCTAGTTTTGGAGTAATCCAAACAAATGTGTTTAATCTGTAAACAGATTCAGAAGAAGAAGAATATATGGAAAGTTCCACCATGCAAGTTGACCAGATTGGTTTTTTAGATTTGCTGCGTATTAACATTAGGGTCAGTGTCATCAATGCACTGCAGTTTCAATGTTGAAATGCCTGCTGACTGCATATTTTCCTCATGTTGTTTGTCCTAGCATATAAAAACATCATATGGTAACAAGGTACCAAACTTTATTTTTACCAGAGCTTTACCAGGTCTTTGATAGAAGGACAAACTAAAAATCAGTTGCCTGAGACTATTCATAATACCTTTAACTTGGTGAAAGACTGAAATGTCCTAATGTAGCACTTGCCTTCCCTGTAATCATGGCAAATCATTTCAGGCTGGGGAGTTAAATCACTCAGCTTGACAGACACAGTAAGCAGAATGTTACCCTGTAATATGCTTCAGTGGTTATTGGGATGAACTGTTCCTTCAAATGACATGAAAACACATGAGCGATGTTTTAGTGACCTCCAAGTTTCTTGTTTTCCTGTATTCTTTCTTAAGATGAAATCTTCTTATTTTATCTCCTCAGTGACCGTAAGGAAATCAAGTATTGCTCTGGTGGATTCCACGGCTCAGATAACGTCTTCACCAACATGCAGGTCAGAGGAAGGATGGATGTGTGTGCTTGTTAGCGATGATACACTTTTATCACAATATTTTTGTTTACATATTTTACAGAAAATTGTTCTAAATTACAATGACACTGAAAAAATAGTTTAGATCTACAGTGTCTGCTGTCAGTAGCTCTTTTGACTTCAGACTGTTAAAACATTAGGAAAATGTCTTTGCAAACATGATCTACTGATATCAGTATCATATTTTAATTGACATGTTGACTATGCCATTGTAGTTTCACTGTTAAAGTTCAGGTTGCATAGTTGTCATGGTTTGAACTAGCAGGTCTTGCTGATGTTTGTATCAAAACTACCCCCTGTCATTTGCTAATTAGCTGAACTATCTGTTGTCAAATTTATAAGGAGGCAAAAATCCATCAAGGCACTTTGCATGGCCGCTTGGCTGAAACACCCACAAAGCTAAAGAGACTTCAAGTGTTATTTTGTTTGTTTGTTTGTTTGTTTGATAACGTGTAACACCGCTTTTGACAACAGATTCAATGAAGTGATTTCTAACTTTTCTGACAGCTGAACCCTAAAAAGAATATTGAAAAGTACACGACTTTCATGAAACAACACAGATTAGGTTTTTTTTTCTGATCCTACTAATCTTACTGTTAGGATGGTTTGATACCCATGTTGGTAAGCAGTGACGTACGCTACACTTGTGAGGATTTGTTATTTGTTATTTGAGGTAGAAACAGATAAAACATTTGAAAAAAAGTTTACATTTAGCTTGGAGTAGGAAAAAGTACAGCCAAAACACAAACAAAATATTTTTTTAGGATTTCTTATGCAAGATTATATACATCAAGGCCGTAGTGTTAATACTTTCTGGATGCTTTAGAATTTTAGTACATTGTCTTATCACTACATTTAGGGATTTCTTTTGTACAGTTTACTCTTTTTGGTTTTATTTGCACACATTAAATAGCAAATATAAAGTTGACAGAACAAGCAGAAGTAGAAGCAAATACGAAAAAAAATGAAACAATCTAAAGTAATACGACAATACTCAGCAGCTCTAAAACTGTGCTGAAGTTCAGGAGGTACACCTGTGTGAAGTTTCTACCTACTGACTCTCCTATTTGGACAAAGTTTATTTCAATTGAAAATGTGTTTGTCTGCCACTGTTAGTTATCACAGTATGTCTGTGTATGTTTCTGGGCGTGGTTTACGCTGGTATGTGGCTTGGTATAATTAGCTTACAAGACTAAAAACTTCTCTAAAGAAAACAGTCAGTCTCAAAAAACGTCAACTTTTTCTACAAGTGACTGTCAGCCCCCCTACACACACCTAAGAAAAGGAGGAATGTGCGCTTAATATAGACTGTTTACAGACCTAGAAATATCTCTGAATGCCACCCTATCGTCTTTCCTAGAATTGGCACCTGGTGAAAAGCATTTTACTGCTTTAATTAATTTTAAATATTTACACATGGATGGCCCAAGTATTTAACATATTGTTTAGAGAACGTGTTTTAGTGAAGGTTTCCTGTTAGGCAACACTGTTTGGATACTGTGGTTCAATGTTTACTCTCTTTTGTATTTGAAAAGTCTTCAAACAAGTGAATAAAAGTCAGTGTGTCATTTCTTTTTTCCAGGCAATTTTCATAGGTTATGGTCCAGGATTCAAAGAAAACACTGTTGTGCCCCCATTTGAAAACATTGAAATATATAACCTCATGTGTGGTAAGTAACTTTGTTGTTGAAGGGCGCGGGGCGGGGCAGGTCTGGGAACCCAGGTGCAGACACACCTGACAGCAAGGAGGAGAGCGGGAGAGAGCGGGAGAGAGCGGGAGAGAGTGCGAGAGAGCGAGAGAGAGAGAGAGAGAGAGAGCGAGAGAGAGAGAGAGAGAGAGAGAGAAGGGAGAAGAGAGGGTGAAAAAGAGGGAGACAGGCAAGCGCTGGGCCTGAGGCTGGGGGGTCACGATAAGCATATTTCAGAAAATAAAGAAAAACTAAACCTTTCATGTGATTATTGGTTATTTTCAATGCTTTGAAATCAAAATATAATTAAACCTCAATGTTGTCTAAATTCAAAGAATGACTGACTTAAAAGAATGAATTTAAAATTGTGATATTGTGCTGATTGAACTTTACCACCCTTTGTTCACCACCAAATCATGTCCACAAGATAAACACTATTTACACAGTACAATTATTAAATCTGTCACTCTGCTACTCTATGCTTACTTCCCTGAAAAAGACTGTTGGTAGAATTTATGAAACAAAGGTTGTTAAAAAATGTAGACTTTCTTTTAATTTTAGATCTACTATTAAGCTCTGTTGTGTATAATGACAGTGATATAAATTTACTGTCCTTTGTTATATCTGAGATGTCATCATGTCTGTTTTTCCACTAGATCTCCTTGGTATTCGCCCTGCTCCAAACAATGGGACCCACGGCAGTCTAAACCATCTCCTCAAAAATCCCGTTCACCTGCCAGTTAACCCAGCCCAGCTCTCCCATGACTCCCTGTGTGAGGCCACTGGCCCTGTCCCCACGGACAACCTGCAGTGCACCTGTAAATCCCAAACCCCGGCAATGGTATGTGCTAACCAGATTTGTTTTGGCCTTCTGGATGGCAATCTCAGTCCACTGCTTTAGTCACAAAGGAAATTTCAGTCAGTCTTGATTGTTATGAAATTTTGGACGTACATTTAGGGAATGTTTGCTAATACTTTGGATTTTTTTTTAAAAATTTGTCTAACCATTTAAGATTAAAGATTCAGGATTTTTTATTTGTCATTTACTATAATACTCTTTTAGATGGACAAATATTTGTACACACATGCCTCCTGGACTTTCCTTTACTGCCAATTGACAACTGTTGGATGGATTATCATGAAAATTGACCCTTAACCTTAAATTGAATGCCATCATCTGGTCAAAATTCTAATAAAATAGAATAGAAAAGATATTTATTTTCATTGTTAAACAACATTTAAAAGCCTGTGGGAAGAAACAGATTTTTAGTCTGTTAGGGTTTGATTTAATTGCCCGATGTCTCTTTCCGGAGCATCATCATCGGCAATCACTCGATGCGAGTATGGTTGTCCTCCTGTCGGTGGGTCTGATCACTTGTGGGTCAGCAAGTGGTGGTTGAGACGGAACCTCGATCCACAGACTTTCTTTGAGTGGTGGCATATGTAGATTGTTGTCCTGGTGGTCGTGGTTTGGGTTTGGGGAGCTGTTTTGGTGGTGGAGCTCTCCTTCTTCTGCTGCCTTTTTGCTTCTGCGGCACAGTGGAGGTCCTTTTCTAGATAGTCGGATATCAAAATTGATCAAAATTCTGATTCCAGCACAGCGAACGAAAAGTCGGCTATTCAGGTCCAGCCCTACTTTCAAGCACAGTGTTGTGAAATTGTTGCACCCTGTTCATGTCTCCCAGGCTGTTGATGTTGAATTTAGGGTGGGTTTGCTTCCTTTGTGTCCTCGTTTTCTGCTGTAGCTGAATGTTCATTGTGGAGCGGATTCACACGGGCGATTGCTGGACAGATCCAGCAATCGCCCATGTGGGTCATGACCCCGGTGATGTTAACATCCTCAACATCACTGGCCCTGACAATCATGTAATCAATGACTTGCCAGCGCTTTGGTTGGGAGGTTGTGAACCTGTTTCTTTGGTGGAAGAGGGTGTTTGTTATGACCAGCTCATGTTCAGCACACTTTGACAGTAGGAGGACTCCACTGGCATTCCCAACACCCTCTTTGCCTAAAGTGCCGTTGCAGAGCTTGTGATCCTTGCCCACCCTGGCATTGAAATTCCTGATGAGGATGATCTTATCTTCCTTTGGGATGTTTGATAGGATCTGGTCCAGAGTTGCGTAGAAGGCCGCCTTGTCTTCATCCTTTGAGTCCAAGGTTGGTGCATAGGCACTCACAGCAGTGGCCATCTGAGAGCCTCAGGTGTAGAGTCATGAGGGGTTTATTGATGCAGATTCTTGATGGCGAATCCCACTCTGTGGATTCTGGCTTCATCAGCTGCTTTTCCCTTCCAGAAAAAGGTATATCCACCTTTCTCCTCCGTCAGTTGCCCCTCCTCAGTCAGGCAGGTTTCAGACAGGGCAGCAATGTCGATGTTAAGCCTTTTCAGCTCCCTGGAAATTATTGCAGATCTTCTTGCGGGATGATCACTGGAGGCATGGAGGCTCCAATATATAGTGATTTTTGTTTTCGACCACTATAAAGTGAACTCACTGGATGTGGTATTCCAGTCATGTTTAAGAAGCAAAAATCTTTAATATCCCCGAGGCAGGCTATTTTAGAGCACTTTTCTAGCTCCTTCTCCCATATGGGGTGAGCAGAGTGGGTCCTTAATAGGACTGCTCAGACGTGGGTGATAGTGCTGACATGGTCTCTCTGCCTCAGTCGGAGAGCAAAGTGACTGAATCAGATGCCCACCGCCTATGTGCCAGTGCATGGCTAAGAGCTCCCATACTTCACTGTCCTGCTCCTGTTACCATTTCCTGATTGCCAAAGGACTTGAGGGGGGGTTTTGGGGGGTATGGGGAGATCGTTCAGGAGAACGCCTGTGCATGGAATCATTTAGAGTGGGGAGACTGGTGCACAGGCAGCCACCACACTGTACTTGGCAGAGAGAAGGCCAAAATCCAATGGCATGGAAAAACAAGACGATTAGTGACCTCTCTTTGCTGCCCTTTGTGGAGCCCCTCCGCTGCCATTTTCTGCCCACTCTGCCGTTGTAGGACTTCTTCGGATCGCTCTTCATCTGGAACCTCCCCTTCGACTTTACCGCCATGGGTGACCCTACCAGGAGCTTAAGCTCCAGACGATATCGCTCTCAGGTTCATTGGAGCATGCAACGTTCTTGACCACGCAAGGTGGTGATTCAGGAGACAAAAATATGATCCTGACCACACGCTCCGCTGCACCATCCTCTGCAGGTCCTTGCTGTCCTCTGCTGTGCACTTGCTGAATCACACTGTGCAACAGTCAGCCACGAGCCTTTCTGTGGCCAAGCAATAGAAGTTGATCAGCAAGGGTTGAGGGAGGTGAGCCTGTTTTAATTTCCTGAGGAAGTGCAGTCTCTGTTGGGCCTTTCCCATGTGATGGGTGATGTTTGTGGTCCAGGTGAGGTCAGCAGGGATGTGGACTCCCAGAAGCTTAAAGTGCTCCCCCCGCTCAACCATGTATACAGAGGGCAGAGTGGTCGGTTCAATTTGACCTCCTGAAATCATTCTGTTTCTACGTGTGTTGATTTTGTCATTGTAAGCATGCTAGCATGCTAACATTAGCATTTTGCACAAAGCAAGTCTATGCCCAAGGTCGAGCCTCAGAGAAACAATAGCGTGGCTGTAGACTTGTAGGGTTGCTACATTTTTTTTGTGTTACATTTAATGTTTCTTTCAGTGTGTTGAGTTTGACAGTTGGCCAGGTTTTAATGAAGAAGTGTAGTCGTACTACTGTCACACTGAGGACAACGTAAAAATTTAAAAGTTACTGGACACCAGTGCAATAACACAGGAACTTTACAGGCTTCATGCACAATGAAGGTTAGTCATAATTTAACATAGTTAACCGAATTATATTAACACAATGCCTGAATTTCTTTTCAGGAAATGGATATGAATGGAAATCTCACGACACCTAATTCAGGTCAGTATAATTTTATTGTCTTTGCATTCATTGTGGTTTTTGTGTGACAATATACACTTTCCTTTAGATGCTAAGGCCAGCTTACGTCGCCTCCACCATCCATTCGGCACCCCACGAGTTGTCCAGTCAGATGCAAGCTTCTGTCTGCTGCACCACTCTGACTACCTCAATGGATACAGCAAAGACCGGCTTATGCCCCTCTGGGTGTCGTATACTATCAAGCCTCTGGTGAGTCTGCTGGTTTGAGCTGTCTTTTATCTCTAAACACAGCCTGTTGAGTTGCCTTGTCCCTGCTATATTTCTTCTGTGGTTATGGTTTGGCAGCAGATTGTAAGAGATTGTTTAGTATCTGAATCCTTTTTCTAAGCAGCTGTTACTCATCGTCTCTGCTCATGTTTTCCTAAAACAGTTCTTGTCTTTTTCACAATGTGGTTGAGCTGTAGTGTAAATTATGACCTCAGGCAGAGTGTAGCATTCCTCGGAGAGTTTACACTGTTGTACCGAACTGCCTGAATGATAGAGCAAGTGAGGATGTGGATTTGTTTCCATTCAAGCTTTGTCTAAATATTATTTGTGGGTTTTTTTTACTTGAAATAATCATGGCATTGATTGATTGTTTGTGACTGTGACATGGCAAAACATCCAACAATCCCACTCATATACCCATAGAAAACTTCACAACATTGAAAGTTTCACAACATATCAAAAACAAATTTCTCTATATAAAGCTAGCTTCATCTAGTTTGCCTACTACAAAGTCAGTGAAAAACATGAGGCCATGTTGCCAAGCTGGCCTGCATTTCTACAATTTTTTAAAACATATTTTCCAAAAGGTTTCCTGGAATGAAATATATATTCAGTAGTTATGGGCAAAAAAGGAACGTTATTGAAATAAAATCTCCATATAAATTCAATTAAATAGTCATTCACAGTTCAGTTATTTTGGAGTCCAATTCATGATTTCATGTTCAGACTAACCTGTTGAACTAACTTAAAAAAAAATAAGACTATAGCTACACTGCCATCTGTTTGAAAACAAAAAGAAATGTTTTAGAATATTTAAGAAATAATCTCTGTGAATACTAACACACCTGAAAACATACATCACATATTGATTCGCCTACATTAGGCATGTGGAGTAAGCTGGAGCAGGTTTTTAGTTGTATAAAATACTATAGAGGAAGAACAGCAATGGTGAAAAGTCAGATCAGATTCACTATGCATATTAAATTAACAGTTAAGACTGATGTCTCTGTTTTCTCCTGGATATAGGTCAAATAATAGAGATGTGTGGATCGTTAAAGACACAGTGACTGAGGAAACTCAATCAGGAGTTTTCAAGCTGAAACATGATCAGTAGTCTTTCCAAAAAGTCTCTGTTTTAGGTTCCTGAAATGCAGCTATCGTGTGGATTCTAGGTGAAAACATAGGAGAGGTTATGCGTTTCAAAATGAAAACGCATTGGTTTGGATGCAGCTTGAATGCAGTTAGTCAGTCAGCATTTCTTTCATCATCATCAAGAATAAAGGGTTTCTTTGCGGTTTACTATCCATGTTCTAAGACCTATCACCATCCACAAGACAGAGCTGCTATTAGAAACAGAATCGGTTGTGATTTCTCAATGAAGTCACATCACTTTGCTTGCATAACAAAACATTACAGCTCACAGTTCCGACTCAGACAGTGCAGAAACCAAACTATGAGCTATTGTAACTTAAGAATTTGTAGAACTCATGTGAAATGTTTTTTCTAAAATATATTCAAGCTATAGCATTAAATGTGCTTAATAAACAACTATATTCTTTTCTTCTTTAAAAACAAATCCCATCATATCTAGACACATGTAGAACATACTGTTGAGAAACAGTTTGTTTCAAGGCTGTAATTTTACCACTGTTGTTACAGCAGGATTTTAAATGAGTTTTTATTTTCTTCTAAAACAAAGCTCAAGCATTTCATTTTCACTTTTTTCCCTATTTAAAGAAATAATCGCTGAAATTATACAAACATTTAATTTAATTGGTACAAAATTACATAGCTCATACTGTTACCAAGAATGTAATTGCAAAATATCTGCCATTTTTCATCTGTGACAGGGTAATAGGAAGTTACAATTATTTTTAGAGCGCTCAGAAAACAGAAACAATGCCCTTGCTGACCCATGTACACAGACGAAGCAAAACCAAGCCAAGTGATCTTACACAACAATCAGAGGGCTGGCCAGGACTCCCACTCCACACTATCTACCGCTGACTGATTCTTTCTCTCAGACCAGAATGCAACGCCTAAGCCCAGAGTTGGAGGTGTGTGTTCGTGCTGACATACGCATCCCACCAGCCGCCAGCCAGCTGTGTATGCGTTACAGAGATGACCCCACTCTGTCCTATGGCCTTCTGCATCCCCCCAGTGAGTGTGTGTGTGTTTGTGACTTTATTTGTCTGTGTGGTGCAGGAGGTCACAGCTCTCTGTCCCCAGCCAGGTGCTGAATTCAAGTTGACAAGTTTTGGAGCCTTTCTCATGTAAAAATGCACCCATGCTTTAGGGCTGCAAGAGAGAAGAATGCCCCATACCCCCAACTGAGGAAAACACACCTCTCCCACCTCTATTATTAACATATGATGACATATATATGTTAATATCTATGTTCAGCCTTCAGTACTATTGTACCCACCAAACATTATGCTGTGCTGTCCAGTCTGGGTCTGAGCACCTCCCTGTGTGACTGGATTGTGGATTTCGTGTCCACGAGAATCGAGGTGGTCCTGGTGGGCGATACATTTCCAGCCCCTGCCTCCTGAACACTGGAGCCCCCAGGGGTGTGTCCTCAGCCCTCTGCTCTTCTCCCTTTACACACGACTGTGTGGCTACGAACGGCTCTAACATTATTGTGAAATTTGCAGATGACATCGTCTTGGTTAGATGCATCAGTAACAATGATGAGCAGACATACACAGAGGAGGTTTATAGTCTGTCACAGTGGTGTCAGACTAACAACCAGCTGCTGAACGTTAGTACAACCAAGGAGCTGATTGTGGACTTTAGGATAAGCCAGCAAAGGAATTACACTCCACTGAGGAAATAATGGATGTCTTGTGGAGAGGGTGTGCAGCTTCAAGTACCTGGGAGTACACATTTCTGAGGATCTGTCATTGACCAAACATATTGACAGTCAGGTGAAGAAGACGAGGCAGCATCTCCATCATCTTGAACAGCCGAAGACATTGAGAGTCTCTCTGAAGGTCCTGAAGACTTCTTACACCATAGTGTTGGAGAGTGCACTGACTGGGAACATCACCAGTGGTACGGGAACAGCATGGCGGTGTTGCTGTCGTGGACAGTGCCACTGAGGTCGGTGGAACATACTGCTGGCACAGCACTCTCCGCCCTTTTAGACGTCTATATGAGGAGGAGGGTGGTCAGGGCAAACAGGATGATTTAAGACCCACACCACCCCAGCAACAGACTGTTTGTGTGGCTAGGCTCTAGGCCAACACCAGCGCGACATTAAGGCGAACACAGAGAGACTCAGAAAGTTTTTTTTCTTTGCTTCTCAGTCTGAATCATAGCACTTCATCTGTCAGCTGTAGCACATTGGATCATGAAATATGTCAATAACTTATAGTTGCACACAAACATGCCCCCACATGTTTAAAATTGCAACACATACACACACACACACACACAACTGTACTCTTGCATAATGTACACTGCACTTTAACTTGACAATCTCTACCTCCTTCTTATTTATGACGTTGTGACTATTTTTTCTTTTTGTTGTTGTTTTCTCACCTCTTATTTTCCTATAGATCTGAATGCCAGTGGTCCAGAGACAGACTCTCTAATTACCAGCAACATGGCACCAATGTTCCCTGCATTTAAAGGTGAGCCAGTTTTGCTCGTATTTATTCATTTCTGTTTTTTCAGCTGCACCGAAATCTAAAAAAGGGAACTGCATCAATTCACAAGTTTAAAAAATCTATCCTGGAGTTGTCAAAAGGATTAATTTGCTGACTGACCTAGAGCTTCTAAGCTGAACAATTCATTCAACTAGTGAACTGAAGAGATTGCTGGATCTTGGATAAGCATGATGGCAGTTAAATGGTTATACCCAGTTTCCAGACAGCAGACATTGTGGTTTGCCATTTCTTGTGAGACATTTTTATTGTCCAATTTTATAGTTTTGAATGCTGAACTCCTGTAACAAACTATACTTTGCCCCACTTGTATTATATATATATATATATACTATCTTTGTTCCATCCATCGTGGAGTGGTTTAGCATTTTGAGGTGTACTTACTCACTTTCTTGCAGAGTGTTAGATGACAAGATTGATACCACTTTAATGTCTGTATATCTCATATATATATATATATATATATATATATGGAAAATCCAAATATCTAACTGCAGTGATTATATGTACTACTCTAAAGTTAAGCTGCTTTAGTAAAGTACAATTAAGGGGTTTAGTTTGAGAAATTTTTCCAGTATTTATCCTTCTGCCTACCCACCTCAGACACTGCAATGCACTTCACAATAAGATTCAGTTTTAAGGCTGTTTAGTTTGTAATCTGACTGAGCTGACTGACCACACTGTGCTCTGAATAAACAAGTGGATGGGACAATAAATGAAATCATACATTGTGTTTTTACTGATCTAGGTTGTTCGGAAATTGGTTTGGAATGAATGTTGGTTCATTTTCATTGTGTGTCACTTACACATTTTGATCTATTGCTTGTTACTGGCATAAATAGTATCAAAACTGATTTGAAACCTGCACTTACAAGCATAGGCAAGATTTGATGATTTCACATTATGGTTTACACAACTTATACCTGTTGAGACAGCACTGAGACCAGTGGCGGCTGGTTAATACAGGGTGCACGGGCTCAGCCCCACTACTAAGACCAGATAAAAAGTAGTTCTCAATCGCAAAATTACATTTGAATTAATTATAACCAAATAACAATAAAATTAATAAAAACATTAATATTCTTTTGCTATATTAACAATATTTCTATTATTAACAGATTTAAAATGAGTCTTTACTGCATGTTTACTAATTGTACACTTCCTGGATGCGGGACGCCAGCCACATGAGTGTGTATGTAACTAAAAAAAAAAACCTTTCGTGATCATGTGACCTTCGCCCGGGCTCTGATTGGCAGTTGCAGATTTTCTGACTTTTTCGGACCCGTCCACTTTTGCTGTAAACCAATTAATTTTGTCTTTATTTGCTTTTGACTTCTGTGGTTGGATATCAAAACTGTCCTTTGCCGTTCTTACGACTATGCTTTCTGACACTGTCACACGGCCTTTCCCCTCCTCTGAGAAGGATCTGACTGCAGCCGCAGCCAAGGCACAGCCGCTACAAACCACGCCCCTGGGTCATGGTGTGTAAGGGGCCGGGGGGCGTGTTGTGTAGGGGGCGTGGTTTACTGCGGCTTAGGGGACAGCACCAGCTGCAGTCAGGTATTATTGGGCGGGGCATGGTGTGTAAGGGGCCTGGGGGCGTGGTGTGTAGTGGGCGTGGTTTACTGCGGCTTCGGGGACAGCACCGGCTGCAGTCAGGTATTATTGGGCGGGGCATGGTGTGTAAGGGGCC
>NW_007577892.1:52703-70373 GCF_000690725.1 Stegastes partitus
GGCGTGGTGTGTAGGGGGCGTGGTTTGCTGCGGCTTCGGGGACAGCACCGGCTGCAGTCAGGTATTATTGGGCGGGGCATGGTGTGTAAGGGGCCCGGGGGGCGTGGTGTGGAGGGGGCGTGGTTTGCTGCGACTTCGGGAACAGCACCGGCTGCAGTCAGGTATTATTGCCTCCTCTGGTACTTGATCACAGCTACTGTCGTGACAACTTAATGCATTGGCCATGCTGTCAGTGGAGAAAAGACTGCTCATAGAAAAGACCGCGTGTAGAATACATGTAACTCGGTGTAGCGTTGGACAAATCTGACATGAGAACCCCCTTGTTTATTATTTTTAAAGTCATTTTTGGTCACACACCTGTCTGACCACACCACAGCCACCAAACAGCATCTACCGCAGCCCGCTACGTGGGGCGTTTAGGTAGCATCAGGAAATCGTAGCGTCTGATAAGAAAATGTTCAGTCAAACGTTTTGCCTTTGACCAGGTGGGAGGTGCAACAAAATGAGAAAGTGGGTCGTACTGGTACTACCAGCGAAAAAGTTGGTCTGGAAGCCTGAATAGTGTTTTTTGTTTTGTTTTGTTTTGTTTTTCATTATTTTTGTTGTGTGTTTTTAGTTTGTACAGATCCTGTAAATATTGCTGAAAGTTTGATGAATGGTTTTGAAATTTAGTTATGGTAAGTCTTAATAATGTTAAACTAGATTATGATTAGAATATCCTCCAAAGGTAGAAAATTTGCATTCCAGCAAAGAGTTGTGTCTGATGTTACTCATATTCTAAATTCTAATTTAAAAAAAAAAAAAAAAAAAAGTCCCCCGACACACACACAAATTTTCACCAGCCGCCACTGATTGAGACACTGACGTGACGTTGGGTTGTCACTGCGGCCACCTGTGCTAGACAAGGAAACTCACGAATTTGATGTCCCATTTTACAGAAGTGCTGATGGTTGCATATGTTGGAAATCTCAATATTAATCATCTAGCAGATACTGCCCCCTGGTGGCTCATCACTTTTTGTGCACGAGAAGGGACAAAGAGCATGAACAATATTATTGCATATAGCGCAATGTAATGCTGTTATCATTGGCCTCTTTCTCTAGAGCACAGAATCCTCCATTGTGATACATTGCTGGAGCACTAAAATCTTTAGTGTGCATTTTCTCAGATGTCTGGGCCCATTTCCATGATGTCCTGCTTCCAAAATATTCACAACAGCTGAATGGAGTCAATGTCATGAGTGGGCCAATATTTGATGAAGACTTTGATGGAAATGTTGATGCAGTCGGAAAAATTTCTGGGTAAGTCAGCGACAGACACATGCACTCCTAGCCATCTGTTAAGGCTTTAATGTTTACATTCATTTGTCAATTAATCTGTTGGTTATTTTGTTCCTTAATCAAAAACTTGTTTAAATTGAAAAGTGTCAAAACTGCTTAATTGCTTAGTACAGTTGTACACACTCACATTTGAAAATAGTTAGAGAAAAAATGGCTTCGTTTGTCAGAAAATGTGCACATTAATTTTCTATCAGTCATTTAATTGACTTGTGTCTTCTCCTCTATCGATTGTTCCCCCATGATAAAAAGGTGAGCAAAAGAAGTGTAGCTTTATTTTGTAAATGTAATTAAAGATGCTTTGTACAAAATCACTTTAAAATGAAAAGAACAACTTTGAAAACAAAGATAAGTGATTTTACTGATTGGAAATGAATCATACATTCAGGTTAAGCTTCTCGTGAGTATTTCTCCTATTAAAACCACAGCTGTAAGATTTACAGGCAATCGTTAGCCATTCAGTTTTCTTTAATAATCAGTTCTTAAGAAGGAAGTGCTGTGCACACAGTGTGTAAGTGTATAATATTAAAAAATCAAAACTTTTTTGTGGTTAGGCCTACAGCAGCATTACCATTTCTTCAATTGATACATGTGCTTTGTCAGTGAAGTCCAATTCAGGCGACTGTAGATTAAGTAGAGATCTTTGTGAAAACTAAAATAAGATCGTTCTCTTCGGAAACACTTCGGAAATGTATAGTTGTAGCTCCCAAGGTTTAGATAGTCATGTACAAAAAGTACATATACTCGAAAAAGACTGTATACCATGGCTGCCTTGAGTTTCCAATAACTCTTACAGCTTTTAATTTTCTATGATAGATATGAAACAATTATGCATTTTGGCTCTTTCTCAGCTTTATTATAGATCTTCTATAAATGAGACAAAATTTGTTGAGTCAAAAATATACATACAGCAATGTGAATTATCTGTTTTGATGATGTAGAAAGTTGTGTTAATCAAATTTTCTCTGTGACATAACCTCTTACCTTCTCGTGAGTGATAACAATTGACTACAGCTGCTGACTTCTCTGAGCCAATTTAAATAGAACCCATTTAATACACTCAGTAGACTCAGCCACCAACAGTACAATGGGGTAGTTTGAGGAGCTAAGTACAGATCTGAAGAAGCAAAGTCACTTGGAGTCATTTTGACAATGCTTCAGATCCCAAAATCAATTGTTTGTAAGTATAAAGTCAAGTGGATGGCACAGTTGTGGCTTTGCCATGATCAGGAAGAAAACACCAGCTATCACCACCTGCTGAGAAACAATTGGTCAGGATGGTCAAGAGTCGGCCAAGAGTCAACCAAGAATCACCACAAAGCAGGTCTGCAAAGAATTAGAAGCTGCTGGAACACTGGTATCAGTGCATTCAGGTGTGCTTTACATTCCCATGGCTTAAGACATTGCTGTGCAAGGAAGAAACCCTTTCTTCAGCAAGTTTGCTGCTGATCGATGGACAAAGAAAAGGCCTTCTGGAGGAACGTTCTGTGGTCAGATGAAACAAAAATTAAGCTATCTGTCCACAATTACCAGAAATATGTCTGAGGGAGAGAAAGTGAGGCTTTTACCTGAAGAACCCCAAACCTGGCTGTTTTGGTGCCAGTGGAACTGTTTTACACAACTTATATGGAAAAATGAAAAAGGAGGATTACCTTCACATTTTTCAGGAAAACCTTTTATAAATGAGTTATTGTTGTTTTTCTGCACACGACACCTTAAAATGCAGCAGTTTTTTCATTCTTGACACTCCAGGAATGAGGCTCCCATCCCAACACATTTCTTTGTCATCCTGACAAGCTGTAAAAACTCGGCCTTCAGCCCTGTTAATTGTGAGGGTCCACTTCAAGTCAAGTCCTTCATCCTGCCCCACAGACCCGACCACACAGAGAGCTGTGCTGTGAGTAACACCACTGACTCCTCCTGCATGTTTGTACATATCAGTCCACTTCTGTAACAACCTACTGACAATCCTATAATGGAAAAATGAACTAAATAGTCGAGCACCCATTAATATGTTTTTTGCTCCTTGTTTCTTCTGTTCTTTCGGTTTCTTTTCAGAATGGGTCGGACTTGACATGGGTGGCGGATTGGCTGCAGTTTCATACTGCTCGAGTCCGAGACATCGAGCTTCTGACGGGACTCAGTTTCTACCACGACAGATTATCAGTGGAAGAGACGTTACAGCTCAAGACATTTCTACAGACTGCTTAAAATCAGAAATGTTGTCAAATGAAGCTTAAATTACCAAAGAAGTCATTTTGCTCTCCAGATGTGTGTCCATGTGGACACATAATAATCCAGAAACAATGGCTTTTACAGATGCCGCACTTATAACAGTTTACTGTTCAAGGACCAAATTGACCCCAACCTTAAGTTCCTTCCATTTTCCTATGTCTGATATCACATCAAATTTGACAAACATCACATGTGCAAAAGCTCAGCTTTTTATCATGTTTTTATAGATGATTGTACAAGAAAAGTCAAGTATATTTTCATGATTGGGGCATCTACATGCAAACAGATCTGGTAAATGCCTCTTAAGTGCTTCCTCAGATAAGAAAGTGGGTAGGCAGAAATAAAATAAAAGTGAAAACAAAGCATGTGATGATGAAAGAATTACTTATGTCACATGAATTCAATGGCAGCAGGAAACAGCATCTCTGATGGGATCTAAGGATTTGGAAATATTACCGTTTGCTGACTGAATCTTGCAGTATATCTGGAGAGGTGGCTGTGGCAGCTGGAAAACATCCAACATAAATGAGTTTTGTTTTTGCCAAATGTTGTCTTTTAATTTTTATGTTTTTTTCACTGGTGTTAATTTTAGTATTTTGTAAATTTCGAAGAAATGTCTGTGTGCATGGACAGTGCACAATAGCGGTGAGTACACTCCTGTGAAAAATATCACCTAAAAAATTAAAATTGTATCAGTGATTGCCTAATATTAAAAACACTGCTCCCACAGTAAGAAGTCAATGCAACATAACTCATTTCACATGTCATTACTAAGATTCAAATCTTTTATTTTTTTGATACTTCCTAAATCCATCTTTATTTTTGATGACACTCAACCCTCCTCAACATGAGTGGTACCACAAATTGCTGGATAGATGTTTTGTGCTCGTCAGAGATTATTTTATTTCAGCTATGCATGGCTGGAGGGGTTGTGTTGCTCTACCTTTTTCTTTAAAATCCCTAAGGTGTTCTATTAGATTCAAGTCAGGTGGCACCCCTTGCTAGGTTATAGTTTTCACTTTTTTGTATGCTTTGTAGCGTTATAATGAAGGACAATTCCTCATCATCTCATCTTGCCGGAATACTCCTCTGTCAATTCGTCTTTAAATGTCATCTCCAAAAACATTTTTGCACAGAGGCATGCCCCCATGTCATCACGCTCCCACTTCTGTGCTTCACTGTCAGGACAATACATATGACATTCACTGTCATAGTTCCAATCAGAAACACTTACCTGTCTGTTTTTTAGAGCTAGATTGCGCATGTAATGCATTCTTCATGACTTCCTTTTAGGAGGATGGCCATAGCACCTCTGATTAACTGTACTATGGCTTGTTTTCTACCCACTCATACTTGTGCAATTGTGTTTCCACTGATGGTCATTATTGTGAAGTCTCACAATTAGGTTTTTGAATTCCTCTGGCAATTCTCTTTTAAGTGGAGTCATGATGTAGATATACAGATAGACATAACCATACATAATACATACAAAGCTGGGAAAGTTCTTGTGTTTACTTTTTATGTTATATGTTTTATGTTTATGTTGTGTTTTTTCTTTGACTGGGTTGGGTCACAGAGGCAGCAGGTAAAGCAGGTAATTCCAGACATCTGTCTCTCAACCATGCTTTCCAGTTCATCCTGATGGATCCGGGGGTGTTGTCAGGCCGGATGAGACATGGTAAATGGTCTGCACTTATATAGCGCTTTTCTACCTTAGTGGTACTCAAAGCACTCTCATTCACCCATTCACACTCATTCATACACCAATGGTGACAGCTTCAAGTGCTACCTGCCATTGGGAGCAACTTTGGGTTTAGTGTCTTGCCCAAGGACACTTCGACTGTGGAGGGGGATCGAACCACCAACCTTGCGATTAGAGGACAACGGCACTACCGCCTGAGCCACAGCCGCCCAAGCCCATGGCTTGCTTTCCTCTTCACTACGATGGCTTGGTACAAAACCTGCATTACTGCTGATGCTGCACCTCTTCATCTCATGCTCTATTTTCTCGTCAATTGTGAATAAGATCCCAAGATGCTTAAACTGTAGAAAGACAGCAATCTTCCAGTTTCTGGCAGAGAACTATGACCTCGGGCTTGGAAGTGCTGCCTCTCATTCTGGCCACTTCACACTCGGCTGCAAACCACCCCAATGCAGTGAAGTTCATTGTCTGATGAAGTCAACAGAACCATGTCATCCACAAAAAGCAGAGACACAGTCCTGAGATTTCCAAACCGGTCACCCTCCTCACCCAAGCTGCGCCTTGAGATCCTCTCCATGGATGTCACATACAGGACTGGACATAACCATCAGAAACTTAACCTTTTTGTGCCAATGACATGAACACAGCTCTCACTTTGGTAGTACACAGACCAGCTTGTATCAAAGGCCCCAGTAACTTATAATTCCATATTACCCCGTACAAGGTCCCTCAGGGGATGCGGTCATAAGCCTTTTTTAAGTTCATGAAACATATGTGGAGTGGCTGGGCAAACTTCCATGACCCCCTCAGCAGCTCTGCAAGGCTAAAGAGCTGGTCCCCCGTTCTATGTCCAGGACAGAATCAGCATTGCTCCTCCTGAATCTGAGATTTGACAATCTATTGGAGCCTCCAGCACCCTGGATTAAACATTTCCAGATAAACTTAGCAGCGTGATCCCCTGATTGTTGAAGCACACCCTCTAGTCCCCCTTTTTAAAGATGAGAATGGCCATCCTGGTCTGCCACTATACAAACACTGTCCCCAATGTCCACATGAAACTGAAGAGGCATGTTAGCCCAGACAACCCAACATGTCCAGAGCCCACAGCATCTCAGGACAAATCTTGTCCACACCTGCTGCTCTGCCACCAAAGAATATCTTGACTACTCTGCCAGGATATGGGTGAGGCTTCACCTGAGTCTTTAGGCTCTGCTTCCTCAGCAGAAGACCTGCTAACTGGGTTAAGTGTTCCTTCCACCCCCTGACAATATCCCAAGTCCTGGTCAGCAGTATGGTGAACTAAGTTGATGGAAGTTGTGGTTGTACTTTTGTTGCACTGAGTTTCTACTTTGTGTCCTGCATTTTTCATACTGCATTTCTAAAGTATTTGTTTTTGATTTTTCATAAATGGTCTGCACTTACATAGCCATGCAAGGTGCTGCCTGCCATTGGGAGCAACTTCGAGTTCAGTGTCTGGCCCAAACACACTTCGACTGTGGAGCGACAGGGGATCGAACCACTGACCTTTCGATTGGAGGACAACCCGCTCTACCACCTGAGCCACAGCCACCCCATAAGAAGATATAATCTATTTGTCAACTTAAATAATGCAGTTGTTCAGCAGTAAGACACTGTGTGATCATTTGACAAGTGACTTTGCACAGGAGTGACTTGTTGGATACTCTATGTGTACTATATACATGGATCTCTTCCACCCTGGGGGTGCACTCCGACGGGGTGGAAGAGACTGGAATGCACAGGCAGCACTCGGCTGCTGATGCTAGTTTAGGATAGCAGTCGCAGTTCTGTTTCCATCCGTGTTTACTTCCATAAACACTGAGCACGCTCGCGGCGTGTGATGTTGTCGTGTCCTCTTCTGCGCACACGGGACACTTGTGGATCATATGAAGTTCATACAGGCGGTCACATACAAGCCACATTTAATTGGAAATATGAACGAAATTGCAAAAAAAATTGGATTTCCCCCAAAAATACGAATTGAGCATTACATACTGCAGTCTGAATGTAGCCAGTCTGTCGGATTGTTAAGTCACATAATACGTCCTCATCCTAAAATGTCAGGTCGGAGTCAGAATCCAAGGCTGTCTGTATGTTCAGGCTATTTTTCATGGGTTCCGTTGGTTTTTCCTAAAAACCTGTCAGATAGCAAGGTTTTCGGATTGTTAGGGGTCAGATCTGTATCTGTATCTTTTTGCATATCTTTGTAGTTGTTTTGTAAGTCTTTGAAAGCAGTTTTCAACTCTTGAAGGTATTTGTTTTTGTCTCTAAGTCCTTTGTCTCTTTGTTTTATCTTGCTTTGCATTTTGCCTCTCCATAGTCATTTTGTGTCAGCTTATGTGACATTCTGCTGGGAAGTTGAACCAACAAGTGTAGCTGATGGTTGAAAGTCTTCAGTTCAACTTCAGTACTTAATTGGAGATGAGGAGAGGCTGTCTGTGCCTGGTAGGCTACAAAGTAATCCATCTATGACTGTAAGCAAGTGTTTGTGGATATTTTTGGGACCAACATCCCCTTTGTACATTCTTTTATTTTTTTCTGTCTTGTGTGGAAGTTGATGTTGGCAGGTTTTTTTTTTAAATATATATAATTTATTTATTTATTTAGAAAAAAAGGACAATAACACAATTGTATGTAAAAACTCTTTTACACTAAAGTTGTTGCTTGTTATTCTTGCTTACAACCACTTCCACAGCCCCAATCTCTAGAACAGACTATTGCTGCAAAACACTTTCTGTGCACAAGATTTCACCAAAGCAAATGGAACCTTTAAATGAGAGCAAAATATGAGATACAGCCAGTGACAGTGACAATTGCTCGATACACTTCCTCCTGACTGCAACGGCATGTGTGAACTCAAAAAGGAAGGAAGCCGAGCTTTGTAAAACCTGACTGTGTGCATATAAGCTGCCACATCCTCAGGCTGACCACTCCAGCAATGCAGTAAGCCAGGAGGTAAGATCTTGCAGCTCTCTGCACCTCTTAACTCTGCGGTGACCTAGTTCTCATGTCACATACCTACAGTTGCTTTTCTTTTGCATGCTCTTGTAAGATGTGGACATTTGGCCCAACAGTGTTCTGATATGTCAGTTTAAATTTAGCAATACACCGGGGAGTGGGGGGGTTGACTAAATATTTTGCAATCCCATCTTGTTCTGCAATTGTGGTCAAGACAAAAATCTCAATTGAGTTCTGCACAAATGCACACTGAAATAGTTTTAATGAAGTGTTTTGTTACTTCAGTTTTGGTCCATGTGTTTTATTGTGTAGTTCACTTGAATCATTCTTCTCCGCATCTTACTCTTAAATGAATCTTTGCAAAAGTAGGTGTAGCTAAAGTGCTGCATATGTCTCTCCAAACAGTACAGTGCAATTTTGTGTTCTTGTAAGTCCAATTTTGTTGAGCTCTTTCTAGCTCATATGTAATTTTAGCCACTGTAAAGAGCTGCATATAGATGAGCTGCTGAAACTACTCAGAAGATCTCAGCATGGCTTCAAAAAGTCAGTAGGTTTTTATTTGGAATTTACTTGCGATCAGTCTGGCTCTAAGTATAGACATGCCCCTAGAGCTGACGTAAGGTATGTAGCTGTTAACTCAAGTCTTCCAGGAAGCTCAGCTCTGGGTGTAAAATGTGTGACTGGTTTGGTCTTTCTCACAGCATTTCGATGACATATTTAGATCCCACTGTAATCAGTCAGGTATCCTTTACGTTCACTGCTGTGGTAGCCTATTATGATCCTCCACCCTCTCTTCTCGGATGTCAGCTCAATCACCACTAACCACAGACAAGCTGAGTCATCCAGCTCATTTCATTGTAGAGGCATATATGAAATGAGTATACTTAAAATTCATATGAAGATGATCACCCCTAAACTGACTGTGAAAAGGACTTTATGAATCTCTATCATTAACATACAAAAGACAAGCTAAAAATGGAGAAAGACTGGAGGGAAAAGGAGCCATAATAAAAGTTATAGTTAGGAAAATTCCTGGAGTTTTCTCATACATCACTACATCTGGACATAATCTGATTCAAAACCCTTATAAAATCTAAATTTTCTAAATCTAAAAATTTTTATAAATGAGATACAATGTGTTTAATAGCCAGCTGTTTGCCCCCATTTCAGGCCAACTGCTTCCCTTGACTTTCAGCCTTTATGCTTAGCTAAGCTAACCAGATGAAGCTTTATCTTTTTCACAAACAAGAAAGTGGCATCCTCTAGTCTAAATCTTTACAAGAAAGTGAATAAGTATGTTTTTTGTAATGTTAAATTATTCATTTTAACATAGAGCCATCCGACCTGCAACAAAAGAATCTGGACATGGGTGCATGTCAACCATCAATAATGCAACAGTTGGCATTTGCTTTGTTTTTACAACCCTGCTGCCATGCTCATGAACCATGACTGCTCTTCCTGCAGCTTAGGAAGCAGCGATGGTTTGCCAAAACGACTGAATGGGAGGAGGATTATGAGGACACGAGCTGTGTGAGAGGAGATGAGAGGAAACTAATCATCATTTGGAGCTTGAAATATTACCCAATGTAATCTGTCATCACATCCTGTCCTGCATAGGTTCTGAGGTTACTGTGAAGCTGACTATCTGTGTCATCAGTTAGCAGACTTGTAAATTTTCCCCCACCTTTAGAGATATAACTATTAAAAGAAGGCATTGCCATAATTGTTGGGAACTGTTGCTAGTATTTATTCTCAGCCCCCAAAGACTAAAGCAGAGGTCTGAGGGTGGGTCTAGTAAGAGGGAGGGTTAAAGAGGAGAGGGGAGGAGTTAGGAACAAAAAGACAGTGAGGCAGAGGGGAGGCCAGAAAGAGAAAAAAAGGAGCAGTGACAGATGATCAGAGGCTGTTGTTTAAAAATGGACTTAAGTTTGCTTAAAGTTCTTGAAAAAGAGAGAGTCCTGGAGGTTCTTCGGAGGGACAAACAACTGCGTACAATTGAAGAGGACAGGATCAGGTGAGTCATTTCAGACAACTGTACATGTTCAGAATTGCTTCTTTATGATTTTGAAACAAGACTGAAGTAGCAGCCTTGGTGGTGATCATCAGAATGACCACAATAAGATGATGACAAAATTATGAGGAAAGCAACAGTGGAAACAAAAAATATTGTGATGTGCTTTTTACCTCAACCCTGTTTCAAAATCAAAATAAATTCATTGTGTTTGAGAGCTTTAAATGTGTCAGAAGGTAGATTTTGTTTTTGACAGAGCCAAGCAGCTTTCTTCTGATTCCAGTCTATTTTCAAATCTAAGGTAACTGTCAGTAGTCTTATGTTTAATACACAGTCATGAGAGTCATATCAATCTTTTCCTGTAACCCTCAGCAAAAAAAAGCAGAAGCATGTATACATTGTCCCTTTATGTGTTCCAAATTGATGCTGTTAAAATGGACTTTTAGTAGTTTGAAGGATGCATAGCACGTTTAAAATTGACTCAACATAGGTTTTACTCTTCAGTTGTTACAGAAGAAAAACTGTCTTTGAGAAGTTAGGTTTGACACTGACAGCTAAAAATCTCCCTTCAGAAGGATGAAGCATGAGCTGCAGGACCTTCGAAGGAAGGATGTAAAAAGTTTGGGCCAGCAGTATGGGGAGCGAAAGTGCGCTTGCTGCCAGAGACCGCTGGGGAAGTTGTGGAACTCAGGCGCAGTGTGCCGCGGCTGCAGCCACCGCATCTGCAGCATGTGCCGTGTGGGAGCAATAGACTGGAAGTGTGAGGTCTGCTATGCCTACAGGTAGAGAGACAAGCACCGGCCTGCTGCATTGAGAAATAAATTCTGTGACACAGAGGTGTTCAAATGACAGCACTAAATGAATATACACTGATCAGCCTCAACATTAAAACTACTGACAGATGATGTGAATAGCACTGACTATCTGTGTTGTCGTGGGAAACCTTGGGCACTGGTTGTCATATGGATGTTACTTTGACATGTACTAGTCTTGGTTACAGACCAAGCACACTTTCTGTATGGCAAGAGGGCTCCTAGACCATGAGGTGGCCACGTCACCACAGAATAAAGTTTGGCTTATAGAACTGTTTATGGGTCCTCGTGTTATTATTACACAGCAGTCTTGCCTACATATGCAAACAAAAAGAGAGAGTGACTTAAAAAACTGACCATTTTGCCTACAGAAATTAGCTTTTAAGAATTAAGGAGACCGTGTCACTCCAATATAAGTAATTGTTTCAGCTGGCCACCCCTATAAAAATTGTCTGGCCCAGCCACTGCCCTCAACACCAGCGTCTACCCTCAGCAGGATAATGCAGCTTGCGACAATGCAAAAGCTGCTCAAGGACAGTTCAATAAACATGACCAAGAGGGATCTCCTTTCCAAATTCCCCAGATTCCAAACTGATTTGAGTATTTGCAGGATGCACTGGAACAAGCCCTATTCATGGAGGACCCACTTCAGTGGGTGACTCAAAACAGGACCCAAATGAGCCACTGCCAGTGCCCTGGCCCGCGATACCACAGAAATACCTTAGAGGTTCTGTGTGCATTCCCCGACAGGGAGACCTACACAATATTAGGCAATGTATTATTCTTATTCTTATTCTTAGGTCATTTAAATGTTAAAGCTGATCAGTGCATATGTAAAGAGCAGTTAACAACTGTCTGTAGGTTACTATACTGACTTTATTTAAACAACAAGAGTGGTGACTGACCAAAACAAAAAGATGTACTTATGGTTATTTTCTAGAGTACAGAAAAAAACAGGAGAAAACAACATTCAATCACAACAAATGTGGATTAATTATGGATGTGGTCATTCATAGTGATTGTTTAACCTTGTCTGAAAACAGGATAATTTTCGTCAATTGGGTTGGTCAAGAAAAAAAAAGGTGTCTTTCACTACTTCAAATATCTGGTAAATCTGTCAAAAAAAAAAAAAAAAAAAAAGACTGAAACTGAAGCCTAAGTCAAGAGACATTAAGAATGCATGACCTAAAACAATGATGTCAGATAACAAGGAAAATTGTATTTGTTGCCTTTTTAGCAGTAGTACGTCTTGTTATTTTTGTCATTGTGTAAAAATTTCAACCTACTTATTTCACTTTTTTTTTTCTTTTCTTTTTCACAGGGTGGTGAAACTCAGATCAGGAGAGTGGTTTTTAGAGGAAAAGGCAAAAAAATTTCCAGTCACCACAGGTTTGCTTAAAATACTCAGACTGCAGTTGACTGGTTCCTTTTATAAAAAATAAATAAATAAATAACAAATCATTATTCTAATTGTCAATCTTTTGATAATATTCAGTTTACCTACAGTGATTTATAAAATATGAATGATCCCATTTGTTTGTTTGAGCTTTACTGCCTTTTGTATTTTTTTAATTGTTACATACTTTCCAAATGTGTTAGTTTTGCAAGCATAAAGTTACATATTTTATTTTTCTGACAAAATTAAGTCCATTCACCTTTTTCACAGTAGTGTAATCTTTCAAAATATTTATGTTCTTTACAGACAAATATGAGACGATTGGGGAAGAATTATTAAAAACCTACAATGTTCAAAGGTACGATTATATATATATATATATATATATATATATTATATTATATTTTACATGTTGATTTTGAGTGTTCAAGTTTTAATTCATTAAATGCATAACTTATTTCCCATGGTCTTCACAGTTATGTATCAGTCGTACCTCCAACTCCTCCACCCCACTTGGATTATCAAAATCTGGGCAGATCTGGGGTAAAGTACTGATTAAATATTCAGCATTATATTACTCTAAAATGTAAAATGTATGAACCGAGTACCAATGATTTTTATGTTTTGATTTGCAGGATTTGAAAAATCTGAAGCCTTTTACCACATCTTTGGAAAATCTGGTGGTTTCCTTTACAAGTCAAATGAAAAGTAAGTTGTTGCTAAACATTTTCTCACCTCAGCTAAATGGTCAGCATTTAAAGGATAAGAAAGTCTTTATTTGGTAGCTACAAAAACTGAAACACATTAAGTACTCTCAATGTGCATTTTGGTGAGATGTTGACTCTTCAGAATTAGAGACGATGTTTCCTGTGGATCTTATCGCAACATAGTCTGATCTCTTCATTGATTAGCAGGATATACGCACAAAAATAACCACAAAGGAAATTCGCCTGAAACGATGCAAACCCCCCGATTACATCATCATACCTACTGTATGAGCAGAAGTTACATAAGATAATGATAGAAACATATTGTGTATGCTGCAAAGGAAAAAAACATGCATCTTTTTGATCACTGAAAATATGTCCAAGCAGTGAACAAATATTCTTGTTTAGTTTTTGCTGTATTTGTGTGTTTTGTTTTGTTTTTCTATAAGCAAACACTTGCTTCTGGTTTTCTGAGTTTGGAGTGCCCGACTTTGTCGTTGCAGAGATTTCCACTTCTCAGAATGATGTGCGAGGACACTTGCTGAAAGTTGACAACAGCCAGAGAGGACCTTATTTCAACTACAGCACCCAGAAGAGCCTGTCTGACACCGACATTAGTAAATCTAGCAAAGTAAGTCTCACTCAGTCTCACACAGTCTTACAGCAAAAGTCCTTGAATACAAAAAACTCTGATACCTATCTGTTACATAACACGTGACTGGGTCAGAAGAGTTTTCAAATTCAAATTGGATCATGCAACTACTGAAAAAAAACCTGCAAAAGGGACTAATCTCAGATTTGTTTCTACTGTTGTTGAGAACAAATACCAGCAGAAACTGCCAGTCTCAAAGAGTGACAGTTGTTGGCTATTGTGCCATCACAAGTGCTCGCACTTGACCAAGTAATAACGTAATTGGTATTACATAACAAACCTATGAAATGCCTTCTGGTAAGGTTAATGGTATCAGTGAGTAAACGTGCAAGAAATAAACACATCCATCTTGTTTTTGCAGCTCTTTAAAGTCCCAAGTCTTCCAAATCTTTTCAAGAAAAGCAAAGACAGTGACCAGGACAGCTCCCCCACTGGGACAGAAGAAGAAACTTCCTTCAGTTCTGAGTACTCTGGAGGAGTAGAGAGAGTGAGTCAAAGCTGATGATTAGAAAGAAAATCAAAGCAACATATTGTGGTTGAAATATCATATTATTCATTAGGATCATTTCAGTCTCATAACTCACTGAATCCCCCCTTCTGTATGTTTACTTCAGTTGAATTAAGCATAAATTAAAATTAAGTGTTATAATGTGTCTGTCTGTCTTTTTTTAAAAAAAAAAAAAAAGAAAGAAAGAAAGAAAATGGAAAGGTACATTCTGTATTTTGTGCCCTCAGGGCAGTAATGGAAGCATCAGCACAGACTGTGGACTCGTTGAGAACATCACTGTAGCAGGAGAGTTGGAACTGGCTCTGGCCTACAATACCACCACGTCCAGTCTGGACATCACTGTCGGCACCTGCAGAAATCTCACTTACAGAGACAGCAAGAGGAGGAAGTGTCACCCGTAAGAACAATTTAATATTATGTTGTGCATCTTATACACTGTGGTCCCATTTTCTTGTGTGATGCTCAATCAAAACCTCAGCATCCTGTATTTATTTTGCATGTAGATATGTCAAACTCTGTGTGCTGCCAGACAAGAGTGTCAAGCTGAAGACAACAGTCAAGAGAAACACGACAGATCCAGTTTACAATGAACTTTTAAAGGTATAAAAAAAAAAAAAAGAAAAAGAATATCATCAGCCTCAGTTCCTGCATCATGCCTAAAGTTCCTGATCTAATTTTTGACAGTATGACATAGAGCGCCATCTGCTGTTTGGAAAGAGACTGCAGGCTTCTGTGTGGCATTCAGGAACTCTGAAAAGAAAAGCGTTTCTTGGCGATGTACTCATCCCACTGGATGGCTTGATGTTTGAGGACAAGGCCTCCCAGAGCTTCAACTGGTATCCGCTGTGTCTGAAGGTAAAACACTTGTACAACTGTGAGTTTCTCAAGTGGCAATCCTTGAAAAAAAAAAAATCTAATTAATTTAAGTTTTCATGATGCATCAATACGGAGCCCGGCTGGTGACATCGATATGAAATAAAAATGACTCGTTCGCATGCATTAGTAAATCGTGGCCACGAGTTATTAATGCATGGGAACGAAATAGTTAAATTGTGGCCTTGCACTACTAATATGAAGAAACAAGAGAAGTTGTGGAGCAAATTTCACAGTGCGGTCATACCAGCTGTTGAATTAAGGATAACGCGCGTGCTTGCATGAAACATGGAGCATTTTGATTTGATTTGATTTTAACCTTGGAATGAACTACACCGATATCCTGCGATCTCTTGCGATGAAACACCGTGAACAACTATGTCGTTCGCACGCGACTAATGCGTGGGAACGAGTAATTTTTTTTTTGTTATTTCTTATCGATATCACCAGACGGGCTCCGTACATAAAAATACATTTAAAAAAAGAAAATACTTACTAGGCCATTAGACTGCAAACAAATGGTCATACATGTAACCTTTTTTGACAGTCTGCCAGTTAAAATGTCACGTGTGACATTCGTGCAAGTGCATGATAATTATTATGAGATTGTTTTGATGTCGGTGGTGTCACCTTGCAGTTTGAAGATCCTGGGTTCAAATCTCAGCCTGGGATCTTTCTGTGTGGAGTTTGCATGTTCTCCCTGAATGGGTTCTCTGGCTTCCCCCCACACAGTCCAAAAATATTCATTCATCCATCTATTATCTATACATTGCTTAATCCTCACTAGGGTCGCGAGGGGGCTGGAGCCTATCCCAGCCGCCTCAGAGCGAAGGACACCATGGACAGGTCACCAGTGTATCACAGGGCTACACAGAGAGACAACCAAGCACACTGACATTCAAACCGATTGTGGCGAGTGGGCGTGCGGGGGCGCTACGAATAGATTGCCTAAATAATAGACTAAGGGGAAATAAGTGTTGACCGACAGCGCCACCTGGGTTTAAGGTTCACACCCAGAAAACCGACACTACTCCTTGTTCACTCACAGCAAAGCACACAGGTTCGCAACACACTGGGTGAGACGTGGTTCTACATTATAAAAATAGATTTTATTTTCTTACAATAGTTAAAATACATTAACAGAATTTAAAATATAGAATTTAAACCACAAAAATCCCACATCCCACAAGGCAGATTCAAAAGAAAGCAAGCCAATGAAAATCAAGGACAATCATGCAAAGCAAATAAGAAATCAAGAAAACCATGCAAAAAAAGGAGAAATAAATTAACTCAAGAAGCAATCCTTGCAAACGCATGCAAAATAAAGAAAACAAACTCAAAACACAAACCATAACAAGGCAAAACAAAATCACACAAGCTAAACAAGGCGACACAAAGCCCAACACAGGTAACAGAAGCAAAAACAGCAAACCAAATGAAGCGAAGCCAAGCAAAGGAAAGCTGAGCTATGCTAGGCAAACTTAAACAAAATATAAGACAACTAACCAAAATAACACAAAAAAATATTACAAAGGCAAGACAAAGAATGCTGCCAGGTTATGTGATGTATGTTGCATGTATGACTCCGACCAGTAGGGGGAGTCACGGCACCAGTGTTTGTGTTTTGAACCTGCTGTGTATGAGTAAGAAGACGAGCAGAGTAAAGAGTAAGTTTGTTCGAAACGTGTCTCTCGTTCATGTTTTAAGTAACATAATATGACAGGTTAGGTGAGGCAAAGTGGAGCAAAGTAAAATGATACAAAGCAGAGCAAAGCCGCAGAGCGACGGCGATGCTAACACCGGCAAAGCAGCGGAGCGCCGCTAACCAAAGCAAAGCAGCAGCGGTCCCAACATGCAGCCACACCTCCAGTCACAGCCTCGTTCAGCTGTGTTCAGTCGTCACCTGAGGGAGAGGTGAGGGACACGCTCTTACGTAGCGGCAATAGCAGAAGACACCAAATTACAATGACCGAACAGGTAGCCGCGAGCCAAACGCGCCGGCACGGGGTCCGCGACACTTGCGGCTGCGTGGAGCGCCGCCGGTACCTGACAAGCGACAGCAAGGCGACCCGGAAGTGGGCGGTCTCAGAGCCAAGAGCAAGAGGCACCAAGATGGGCACCGCACCCTGATATGGAGTGCCCTCAAGCGGTGATAGGTTGAATAGCACACTCACATGAGGCGCAGAAATGAGGCTTCATCCTGCCACGCTACGTATAATTTAGAATCCCCAATTAACCTCAACATGTTTTTGGACTGTGGGAGGAAGCCAGAGAACCTGGAGAGAACCCACACTACACAGGGAGAACATGCAAACTCCATGTAGAAAGATCCTGGGTGTCCTAACCAGGACGCGGGAACTTCTTGCTGGACCACCTTGCAGCCCAGTCCAAAAACATGCTGAAGTGAATTGGTGATTCTACTAAACATAGAGAAAATAAACTGAAACTTAAGCATCGATCT
>NW_007577892.1:71078-85863 GCF_000690725.1 Stegastes partitus
TATTTGTTTATGACACTTCTTAATAGTTAAAACGATTATTTTGTTGTTATGTACGCGATCACCGGTGCTTAGAAAATTTTCTCGTTTAAAACCGGTCCGTGGTGCAAAGGAGGTTGAAAAACGCTATTTTAGATCGATCCACCCATCACTAGGGTATAGATAACGGATGGATGGATGGCCTGTTTCATGAGTTTATTTTTAAAAATATATATATTTCTGTTGAACCACAGTTCAAAAGCAATGTCTGATTTTCATTGGTTAATTTTCCTAGAATTTTTATTTGTTATTACTTTTGTCAGATTCAATTTATTTCTGTGACCTTTGAAGGTTTTTCTTTCATTAACCAAGGGGTACCAACAATTGTGTCCACGTACGTAATAAGGCTAAATACCCAATCCTGCTCGTCTGAACGTAGTGTAGAGAAATAGGTTTGCTGGTCCGCTCCGGGTAGAGTGAGTGGGGAGGGGTGGGTTTAGAGAAAGAGGCAGAGGCTTGATATATTTGCACATTTTAAAGGAAGCAACAGTGTATTGTTACATCTAAGCCATTTAAGGGAACATTAAAGCATATAATCACACTTCCAAAATGTTTAACTAAATAAATTTGGTGATGAAATATTCTTTTTAGCAGACCAAAATCCAAAATACACACATCAAGAAAAAGATTAAGCAATTTATTTATTTATTTATTTGAAAAAGAAGCTCATTTTTATAAACAGGTATTTTTACCCAGCTGTGTCTGCTTACAGTCGCTCATTATATTACATGTGAGCACTTTTAAAGTGTCAAAATGTCAATGTCAAAATTAGTTTTTATTTCACAAAAACATTTTTCATCATGATTTTTTTTTTCTTTTTAAATAATGCAACTTTTCATCAGTCTTTTTGGTTGTTGTTGTTTTATTCAACACAAACAGGTCATCCATAGGTTTATGGCCATTTGTCTGATTTTTCAAACTGAACAAACAGAAAAGGATCATTTTAAAAAGAAGAAAGGAATATCATTATTATATTGAGTTTTTAAAACATTTTGTTGCTTTTATTTTCTGACATTATATATTTATCCACTGTCTATTTATATATGTTTTCATTATTTATTTATTTGTTGCATAATATTGCCTTTACACCTGTTTTCTTTAAAGTCTTTATGTGTTTCTGTGTCCATCAGGCTGACAGTCCAGATGGGGGTGCTGTGTAGCAGGAACGAGGAAAACTGCTGCTCCGAGTCAAGTTCAGCTCCAACAACCAGGGTGAGCTCCTGCAGTTCAGCTTCCTTCATTGTCTGCAATTTTTTTTAAAAAGTCATTTTTGTCTGTTTGCAGAATACTTTAATGATAATGTCTGCATTTTCATTCAATTAAAATTCCTTAAATTTGAACAAAATCTTGTAATTGTTAGCATGCTCAAAAACAATAGACATAAAAACTGTCACCCTTGTGTTAAGCTTTTTTTTAGTTTATTTGTTTTTAATCAGTTTTGACCGTCACTGTGTCAAACTATAAGGAAGGAAGGGAGATAAAATATACACTGCTCAAAAAAAAAAGGGAACACTAAAACAACACATCCTAGATCTCAAAGAATGAAATATTCCAGTTGAAAAATTTCATTCATTACATAGTGGAATGCTCTGACAATTAAATAACATAAAAATCCATCCATTCATTGTCTATATACCGCTTAATCCTCACTAGGGTCGCGGGGGGGCTGGAGCCTATCCCAGCTGATTCAGGGCGAAGGCAGGGGACACCCTGGACAGGTTGCCAGTCTATCACAGGGCTACACTTAAAGACAGACAACCAAGCACACTCACATTCACACCTACGAACAATTTAGAATCACCAGTTAACCTCAGCATGTTTTTGGACTTGTGAGAGAAAGCTGGAGAACCTGGAGAGAACCCACACTGCACGGGGAGAACATGCAAACTCCACGCAGAAAGATCCCGGGTGTCCTCACCGGCACGCAAACCCGTGACCTTCTTGCTGCGAGGCAACAGTGCTACCAACTATGCCACCTTGCAGCCCAAAATAACATAAAAATGATCGATGTAAATCAAAATTATTATATCATGGAGGTCTGGATTTGGAATCATACTCAAAATAAAAGAAAATCATGTTACAAGCTGATCCAACTTCAGTGGAAATTCCTCAAGACAAGTCAGAATGAGGCTCAGTACTGTGTGTGTGGCCTCCACGTGCCTGTATGACCTCCCTACAATGTCTGGGCATGCTCCTGATGAGGCATGTTCTCCTGAGGGATCTCCTCCCAGACCTGGATTAAAGTATCAGTCAACTCCTGGACAGTCTGTGGTGCAACGTGGCATTGGTGGATGGAACGAGACAGAATGTCCCAGATGTGCTCAGTTGGATTCAGGTCTGGGGAATGGGCAGGCCAGTCCATAGCATCAATGCCTTCATCATGCAGGAACTGCTGACACACTTCAGCCACATAAGGCCGAGCATTGTCATGCATCAGAAGGAACCCAGGGCCCACTGCACCAGCATATGGTCTCACAATGGGTCTGAGGATCTCATTCCGGTACCTGATGGCAGTCAGGGTACCTCTGGCTAGCTCATGGAGGGCTGTGCGACCCTCCAGAGAAATGCCTCCCCACACCATTACTGACCCACTGCCAAACCGGTCATGCTGGAGGATGCTGCAGGCAGCAGAACGTTCTCCATTGCGTCTCCAGACTCTGTCACGTCTGTCACATGTGCTCAGTGTGAACCTGCTCACATCTGTGAAGAGCACAAGGCGCCAATGGCAAATCTGCCAACCTTGGTGTTCTCTGACAAATGCCAATCTTCCTGCACAGTGTTGGGCTGTAAGCACAAGTCCCACTGGTAGATGTGGGGTCCTCATACCACCCTCATGGAATCTGTTTCTGACAGTTTGAGCAGAAACATGCATATTAGTAGCCTGCTGGAGGTCATTCTGCAGAGTTCTGGCAGTGCTCCTCCTGGTCCTCCTTGCACAAAGGAGGAGGTAGCGCCCTGCTGCTGGGTTGTTGCCCTCCTACAGCTCCCTCCACGTCCCCTGGTGTTCTGGCCTGTCTCCTGGTATCTCCTCCAGGCTCTGGACACTGTGCGAGACACAGCAAACCTTCTTGCCACTGCTCACATTGTTGTGCCATCCTGGATGACCTGCACAACCTGAGCAACTTCTGTGGGTTGTAGACAGCACCTCATGCTACCTCTAAGGGTGAGAGCACTGACGAAACGCAAAAGTGACCAAAACATTGACCAGAAAGGATGAAAACAAAGAAATGGTCTGTGGTCACCACCTGCAGAACCACTCCTTTATAGGGGTTGTCTTGCTCACTGCCTCTCATTTCCACCTGTTGTCTGTTCCATTTGCTCAACAGCAGGTTGAAAGTGATTCACAATCAGTGTTGCTTCCTAACTGGACAGGTTGAGTTCACAGAAGTGTGACTGACTTGGAGTTACATTGTGTTGTTCAGGTGTTCCCTTTATTTTTTGAGCAGTGTAGTTTTTGCTACAAGATGCTCTGCATTGTCTTGGATTGGGTTGTGACCTACTTTAATAACATTGACTTGAGTTTTATCCAACATTATTATTTTACAACAGTTCATATCAAATCAAATCAAGTTTATTGTCACGTTGCTGTACATACACAGTAGTACAGGAAAGATGAGAAAGCGTTTCTTCTGGATCATTTAATTAGTAAGTTTTGCAGAATGCATGTCTGGGATAAGGCACTTAAACGTTCACTCTCGCTGTCTCCTGAAGGGGCCGCTGCGTTTATGCATGCCGCCATCACCAAGGCGACATTGATATGACATCTTAGAAAAAAATAAAATTATATATATATAGCTTTATTAAGGACTGGTGACCTGTCCAGGGTGTCCCCTGCCTTCACCCTAAGTCGGCTGGGATAGGCTCCAGCCCCCCCGCGACCCTAATGAGGATTAAGCGGTGTATAGAAAATGGATGGATGGATAGCTTTATTAAGCAAGTACAAGACTCTTTTAACTTCCAGCACCATTGTAGTAGCATTATATTCAGTGGTAGTTTCTGGTGTTGTTATAACGTGGTTTAATGTGCTGCATGTGATAACTTAATTTCTTCACTTTTCAAAAAGATCTAATTACATGGGGAGATAAAACACAATCAGTGAAAGTTCACATTTTAAATTCTGCACGACATTAATTGAAAACAGTGTTAAAAAAGAAATTAACATTTTGGCCGACTTCAGCTCGTCATTCTTTTATTTCTGCACTAGAGGTCAGCACAACTTCTATTTTGTCACATGCATAATAGTTGTATTGACTTGGTCCTTACAGAGACACTGGGCCACATGGCAATTATCAACTAACTAACTTTATCAAAGGTGCCAAACACCTTCCCATTAATGCAAACACTAGTCAGATCGCCTGCGTCAAAGTGTAAATGCACCTCACTGTGGCCCTGCATGTTTCGTTGTGTGTCCACTTTTGTGTCTGCAGGCCTGTGAGGTGTGGTATGTGTATTTTGGCGTGTGTTTATGAATACATTAAAGAGTGTAGGTGTTCAAAAGGCATGAGGGTGTGTTTATATGTGTTTGTGTGTGTGTGTGTGTGTGTGTGTGTGTGTGTGTGTGTTTAGGTGTGTGTTTAGGTGTGTGTGTGTGTACGTGTTTGCATTTAGGTTTCTGACTCGAGGAGCAGGCAGACAGATTCTCCAGACAACGACCATTTCTGACGGTGCATGTGGGCACTCATTAGCTGCTGTTTGTCCAGGACATCTCTCTGAACCTGGACCGGGTGGAGAGCCCCTTTTGCTCGTCAAGAGATCCCACAAGGGCTGAAACGGACCCTGGTAACAACAGGGACTTTCTTTTTTGGAACATCCTTTGTAACAAATTCTGTGGTAACATTGTACTTTAATTTTATCTATGACACATTTATAAGCACTATATAAACAATAAATTATCAATTTATATTATGATGTATACAGCTCATTCTGGTAATTACTTGTAATAGTTAATAAATTATTGACATTGTTTACACATAAATATGTGTGTATATTTTATATACACATGAGATATGATGTATTTTTTGTTCGTTATTACTTTGACATAATCATAATCATAACAATGGCTACAGCCATGTGGATGTTTCTCAGGTCGTAGAGGTGATCGTCCACTGATCGCCGGATTGATTGTTCGACCCCTGTTACATGTCAAAATGGCCTTGGGAAAGACCCTGAACCCCAAGTTGCTCTGATGAATGGCCCAGCGCCTTACGTGGTAGCTCTGCTGGGCTATTAGTGTGTGTGTGTGTGTGTGTGTGTGTGAATGAGTAAATAAGAAACTTATTGTAAAGTACTTTGTAGAACCTAGCTAAGGTTACAAAGGCTCTATGTAAGGTCATAATCACATTCATAAAACATTTATTCATAAAACCATTTGCAAAAGGTCATAGATGAAATCTAGACAGTGATCCTTCTTGTTGCAAATTTTGAAGAAAAAAACAAGAAAAACAAAACAACAAACAAAAACAAAAATTTTTGTTGGTCACATAAAAATTCTCGCAGTTGAACACAGAACATTCATTTAGAGCCATGTTTACACCCACCTGAAAAATATATGTGCCTGTTTACTCTCCTTTCAGCCCTGGTTTGCTCTCTAAACAAACAAACAAACAAAAAATAATTTTACATTATATGTAGCAGCTGTATAAACTTTAAATTAGTATTTTCACAGTCTACAGCACTGTTGCCTTGCAAGAAGGTCACCAGTTCGCGTCCTGGTGGGGACGCCCGGGATCTTTCTGCGTGGAGTTTGCATGTTCTCCCCGTGCAGCGTGGGTTCTCTCCAGGTTCTCCGGCTTCCTCCCACAAGGTCCAAAAACATGTTGAGGTTAATTGGTGATTCTAAATTGTCTGTAGGTGTGAATGTGAGTGTGCTTGGTTGTCTGTCTGTAAGTGTAGCCCTGCGATGGACTGGCGACCTGTCCAGGATGTCCCCTGCCTTCGCCCTGAAACAGCTGGGATAGGCTCCAGCCCCCCCCTCGCAACCCTAGTGAGGATTAAGCGGCATATAGATAGTGGATGGATGGAGAGTCTACAGCCTATTGTTCAGTCTTCACCTACTGCTGTGTTTTATAGTGCGTCTATAACACATGTGTTTGTTTACTTAGGAGTACAGGAATATAGCAGATGCTCATCAGGCAAGAACAACTTCACATACAATACTGCTGCATGTAGTCAGTGGTACAACCATTGCAAACAAATGTGTTGCAGACAGAATTGCAACACTGGCTACAGCCACAGCTGAGAGAGCACTGTGTCTGTGTCATCAGAACTGTAGGAGCTGTACTGTAATACAACATCATGGGAAATACAGACCTGTTCTGGTTGTGATTATTAAATGCCGGTAAGCCCTCAGTTGTGTCTGTTAGGCAACAAAGAAAACTAGAGAAGCTCTACAACAGCTCTCTCACTATCCACTACAGATACAGATTGTCTGACTGCAGCCTTGGGATTGAAACTGCTGTATTCCTGAACTCAAAATTGAACAAACACATCTGTCATATAAGCGCTGCAGGTACAAACAGTAGCAGCTGGACAAATCCATAGGAGACCTGTGGGGGCTCCATATTTTCCACCGTCGAGTAGGAGGAAAAAAAATGTTGCAATGAAAGGAGTGTTGATATCGCTGACCTTGAATTCTGTCAACCCTGTGTTCTCCTGGATAACCATGGCAACTGGAAAATACATCAGCTCTGTGGTTTTCACCAATGTCAGGAAAACATGACGACACTGAGCGTCACCGTCCAAAAACACGCTCAGTTTATTTATATTTTTGGTTATTTAAATTTTTAAAAATGTAGAACTTTAACATTGTGTTAGTACAGTATATTGTAATAGCTGTCAGCTATCCATGATTAATTCATAGCTTCCACATGTTTCACCTTTATAAATTAAAACATTTGTCTGCCAGACTGAATCACTTCAGGATTAATAGACTGAAACATAAACATGGCTCCTCTAAAATTCAATAGACAGAAAGTACACTTGTGTGATTACAGCTATGCTAGCTCTATGTAGCTGGATCAGTGCTTTGAGCCGGTGTCTGTCAGGATAACAACACCTTAACCCTAACATGGACAATACTTTACATGTTTCCTTCACTATGTTAGTGTGTTAGTGTTCCAAGACTTACTAATTAGTCCTGTTAACTCAGACAAATTAAATTTCAGTTCATCAACTCTCATCTGCAATTCAACTTTAGGTGAGACATTTCACTCAAAACAACAAATGGCAAACCTAGCCATACAGTAGCTACAGTAAAAGCAGGACTCACCAATGTCATTCTTATTCATCCTTGAGGTAACATGAATGTCTGTAAATAAATTCATTGCAATTCATCCAGTATCTTTTTTTATATTTGAATAAAACTATACTTATCCTTTAATTAAAATGAGAGCCCTAATGAAAACCAATAAAATCATCCAGAGCTCTAAAAAAAAAAAAAAGGTTGACGACAGAGGTGTCGGTGCTTTTCATCTTATATTATACAAAGTGAATGGTAATCAGGTTTTTTTTTATTGCTGATATGTTGAACACCTCATTATAAAATCTTATTTATACATAAAGGCCAGCATAGCTGCGTGCTTCTAGTCCACATCCAGAGAGAGGAGAATGCGAGGTTGGTGTTATACTGTCTGGGTCAGTCCATTGTGTCCAAGCAACAAAATGAAAGTTCAACCCTCATTTTAACTTCAGTGGAGGTCTAACACAAAAACTACAGCTTTTCAGAGTTACATCAATATGTTTGTAACAATCACCTTGTTACAAAGAAGAGTGTAGAACCAAACGTCTGAGACTAACCCTGTAAAGGGACAGCTAGAAAGACAGTATGATAAAACCACACCACATAGAACATAGAAATAATTATATTAAACTAGTGTTCCAGTCAACACAGTGCTCTGAAGAGAAACAAACAAAACAAACAAAAAACAATACAAAACAAAAACAAAAAAATCAAAAGTACCCACATTTTAGCAATCTCCTCAGCTGATTTTAATAGCATACCCCTGGATATTTCCTACAGTACAAAATAATAATTTACGATTAAATCTCTAATTTAGTGATCGAAAGAAAAATGCAAAGAACATAAGACTGTCATTATGTTGGTCAATATATAAAAGTTTAGACATGCTTTTGTTATTATTAGAAAACAGCAAAAATATACAAACCAAGATAAAATACCCTTTTAAATGTCCCATATACAATATAAATATCAAACTAGGCATGATCTGAGCCTACTCTATAGCAATATTAAACATAGGTGGAAGTGTCCAAATACAATGGAAAAGAAAAACAAACATACATTTTCCATCTTATACAGCATTTCCTTTTCTGAGTGGTTGCTACAAACAACAAACCATCCTTCTTCCTACATAACAAATGACAACAAAAAGAAGCAAGTCCTGGATTACATATTCTAAGTGCACATCATGAATTACTAAGAAAATTGGCTAATCCCATGACTTCATCACACCTGTGGTTAAAAACAAAAATAATTTTGGTCTGAATTGATCAAATTCCACTCAATCAAGTACATAAATCAGATTTAAAAGACTAAGAACGGAAAGAACAGAAAGTTTTGGCACTAAGTTTTCCTCAAAGGTATAGCAAAGCCCTGCATCCTGCCAAACAAACTCAAGACAGGAGTTTATCTTTCTGTAAGTGATGCCTCTGCTGTGTGTATACTGCTCCAGTTTCGTCTGCAACTAATGTGAGTTTGAGAGTGTTAGTGTGTGTCAGTGTGTCAGCGGAGGAGACAGGAGACAGATGTAGTGGCCATTCAGGAAGGAGATGAGGCCCAAGCGCCAAGGCTTCCTATAAAGCTTCAAACTCGTCAATCCTCTGCTTGGTGTTGCCCTGTCTGATCTGTCGCAGGGTCTTGTATTTGTCTCGGCCAGCCAGCACATTCTCACTGTGAAGGATGTCATTTTTGGTATTCTTGGATTCATCACGGGCCTGAGCCAGCTCAGATGTCAGAGCCTGAGGAGAAAGAAGAAGAAGCCACATGAGATCAAAGAACACAACCAACAATGCTGACACCAATCTAAGTCTAACATAACAGTGCATCTTTCTAATGTCACCATGAAACTGTAACCTCTTCTCTGTGTCTGCTGGGCTTTGTCCAAAATCAATGTCTTGTACTCATAGTCACTACACTTTGGATTCTCAAGTTTAATCTAAACTGAGCAACTCTTCTGTAACTTTTTTCATCTATAAAATGTGTTTTGTGACTGGACACTTTTTATTACTATGTGGGAATTTCTGAAGGTGCTAAAATCATAGATTTCACACTCAGGCAGTGAATGTGGTATATTGTAAAGTACACCAGGAGTGGTTCTGAACACAGCTTTGGTGGACAGCACAGTCATTAGCTGATGACGCGGTACAATCTGGCTCATGAACTTACGCTGTCTTCCAGCAGTTGGCATCTATCCATACAATAAAAAACAACAACAACAACAACAATACATTATATTTTTTTTAGCGCTTTTCAAAATGAAAAGTGTTAAGATGATGAAGACCCATCATCTTAACACATTCACATACCTCTTCCATGACTGCTGTTGCTGATTTCAACATCCTGTTGTTGAATTATTTAAGCTAATATGTTTGTTAAGTACATATTGTGTTTCAATTATATTATATTAAAATCAGACTCTAGAAATCATTTTTGAGTCTTTTTTAAAAATCTTTGAACTATAACGTAAATCCACAGAGAAACGGTGGAAATATGTATTATTTTAGATCTTTACCACAAGAAAATGGGTATAACTGGAACTACTATAACTGACTATAAAATTAAGTTGTGTCAAGGTTTGTGGTCCAGGATAACAAATCTGATGACATGTTCAAGCACAACAGAGGAACCCAGTTTCTTTATTCACCGTTACTCTTTGACCCAGATTCTGCTTCCTGTAAATTTTGTAAATATTGTAAATAAATTCTTCTTTGCCGAATTCTGTTGCTGTGTCTTTGTCTGCACCTGTGTCTGTGTCTGTTCCGTGACAATAGTAATATACTGCATGGCATCTGTTAGCCACAATAAAAGTGTGAATGCACCCCAAGTGATGTATGGGACAAATTCTCTCATAATTTCTGTGCTGCAACTAAATTCTCTAATGGACCACATCCTTTGATTCACCCGAAATGCATTTATTACTGTACCTGCATACTGCAAGTGACTGATTGTGTGAGGTGGTAATTATCTCTGATCCCGGTCACATTGTCCTCACCTTCAGCTGTTTCTGGACACGCTCGTTCTTCTCAGCCTCAGTCAGGCGATCTTCCTCATTGCGATGGTCATTGATGCCTTCATACTGCAGGTCGGCACTATGTGTACTGTTGTTCTCCTCACCGTCACTGATGTCATCCAGATTGTCATACATGGGAGGAGGTGGAGGTGGTGGCGGCACTGTCATCACCATATGCAGCTCCTCCTTGGTCTTAATCAGATCGTCCTGGGCCTCCCGGGCCTGACGACAACAGAAGGTCAGTCAGTTTATTCGTTGGCCTCCAAATGGAGGTAGAAAAGTTTGTTACACATCTCTAAAATCCCTCCCCTTCATATCCACATTTATTTTCTCTTTGTTGCATTTGTTTTGAGTTAGGGTTTAAATTTATAAGCACCCAGATATTCTTCAAGGAAAACAAATGTACTACCTTGTTTATTGGACAGCTCTGGCATGTTAGAGAATTTGATACAGCAAAGAAAGACACTAAACGTAATTTAGTAATTCCATTTCTGTAATGAACTGTACTTGTCTGCTGTAAATTTACCACAGAAATAGATAAATGAGATGCAATAAGCAGTACACAGCAGTCATCAATTAAAGCTCTTACCCTGAGCTGCCACGAGTCAGCCTCCTCCTCCTTCTGTCTCCTGGCCTCCTCGAGCATGGTGATCTTGGCTGTGTGCTCTGCCAACTCTGCAGCCTGACACAAAACAGCAAGAGAAACTATGTCACACTCATTGCAAATAAAGATGATAGAAGATTTTAAAAAAGACTAAAACTGTGATTCATGACCTTGTTCTCATATGTAACAAATAAAATATTTTTACTGTATCAGCCAAAAACAATATTTACAAATGACATAACATAAGTTTGAGTTCTTTTAGTTTCTCTGCTATTGCTGTCATGTTGAATTCAGATTTACAGTAGCAAATGCCTCCCTGAGCAGATGAATGAGACTTGAATTATGCAGCAAACAGTGTTGATCACACATTTTTCATTTACTATTCTGTTCACATTGAGTGTTACTAGAAATCCCACTCAACCTGCTGAACCATGTTTTAGCCAGTAACTTCTTCTGATTCTGGTAAGAGGTTTTATCCATCAAATTCATCAGCAAAACTTATCTAAAACTAATTTATTAGAGGGATGAAACCTGACAAAGTCAAAGCACCAGTTCACAAAAATCAGTGTAGTATGCCATATAATGCCATGTTCATATTATTGTGACCACTACTGGACACTTTCTGTATAAAACTACTTTAAAAAAAAGCATCACTGAGCAAAATGGGACCTGCCAATGTTACTTTGAATGTCAGCGTAAGGACTGGCTTGACTTAAAAACAAATGATTTCCTTTAATATTTTGAGACATTTCTGTCATTTGAGATAGTGAATTTGAAGTGATTTTTAAGAACTAAGACGTCATATTTCTGCTGAAGTGATATTCAGATTTTTCTTTAACCTTTGGCGTGTTTTTTAGAGACAATCATTGAATTGTTTTACAAACAATTATCTTTAGAAATATCTCTTTCATGGAACTGTTCACAACAAGCAGACATTACTTTGTTATGAAGAGTGACAAGCAAAATAAGTTGCTTTAAACTACATTTTAAAGCCAATTAAAGACATATAATAGAAAATAATTTTACATTTCATAATACACTTCAAAATCACTCTGTTCACATCATCGCCAACAGCAGAGGAAAAGAAGTTGGCACTGTGAGGAGATGTCTTGATGAAACGATGAGCCACTGTGGGTGTGTGCATTCCTTCTAACTACCACAGCAATGTGAATGGCTTGTCTTTGACCACACTGAACTAGCCAGGCTCAGCATTAAATGCTGCACCTACTTTGATTGTTCAATGTGTCTAAGTTGACTTCAGCCCAGAGTGACTTCAGCCCAAAAAAAAAACGTGCTTATGTTTGACTGTCACTGGCTGCATGTGGAGCAAGAACATCAGCTTTACTGTCAGGACTGATAAGTGAAATCCTGTGGGTGGTCCACATCCCAGCAGCTCTTGGTGATGGGGAAATTAGTCTAAAGTAAAGGGGTGTGGTCAAGCTAGACACTACAAACTGGTTTTGTCTGGAGCTACAATAGCCAGGCACCGTTGAATACACCACCCTGCATTTGCCTAGTACAGACCTCGAAATATAAAGTAAAAGAAAATCCTGGGAGATTTGTCAACAAAGTCTGATAAGTGTGGACCTTGTTTACAAAAAAATGATACATTCTTTTTCTTCTCCCAAGTTCTCAGCTGTTATTTTGTTATATCTTCCTGCTACAGTTCATAAGTATTTTTAAAGTCACTGGTTAATTTAGGAAAAGACGGTGTCATAAAAATACTGACGAGCTGCTCCTGACTCTTCTTCTGGAATTCAGCTTGACGGGCCAGCTCCTCTTTAGCCAACAGGGCATTCTGACGCTCCGTCTCCAGGCGAGCTGCTTCCTCCTCAGCTCTCCGCCGCTCTGTCTCCAGCATCATGGCTCTTTGGAGCTGGTCCTGCAAATCTTCAATATACAAAAGAGGAAAAGAAAAAGAGGCATGAGACAAATGCTAAACTAAATTTATTTTTGCTCACAGCCAGTAAAGGATAGACATTTTTCCATATTTCAATTACAGCTGCCTACCTTTTATACCAAAATGATTTAATCCTGTGTTTTTATTTCCATTTTACGCAATATGTCAAGGTTCAAGGTTCAAAAATCTTTAATGACCCCGTGGGGAAATTTTTGTGCAGCCAGCAAAGTCACATTCATTTATAAAGCACATTTAAAAGCAACAGGAGCTAAACAAAAGTGCTATACAGTTAAGAAAAAAATAGGAAAACATAAGGACTAAAAGACAAATCTAAATAAAATCAATAGAATAAAAGAAGAATAAAAATACAGCACAGCAATGGATCAAGTCAGGGTGTCAGGTTCTACTTGAATCAAACAACAAATGAAAAGAGGTGGGTCTTAGGCAGTGATTTTAAAGTTTCCAAAGTCTCAGCAGTTCTTGCATGAAACGTTAACCTGTTCCAGAGATTAGGAACAGCGACTGCAAAGGCTTGATCACCTCAATTTTTGAGCCTGGATCTCAGAAGTATCTGGTTGCTTGATCTCAATGCTCTAACTGGGATATGAAGATGCAAGAATTCTGCTACATAAAAGGGCGTCAACCCATGAAACCAAACAATTAAATCTTAAAATCAATCCTGCAATGGACAGGGAGCCAGGAGAGGTAGGCCTGGAGTAGTGTTCTGCGAACAGCTGCATTTTGTACCAACCAGACGCTGAAGAGATGACTGCTCTACACCCATAGATTAACAATTACAGTAGTCTAGCAGGTTGGTATTGAAACCATAAGTAACTTCTTCAAAATCGTTGACAGGGAGACAGGGCTTCACCTTGGCTTAAAGTCTCTACTGAAAAGGGCTGGTTTTGACCACTGACCTGACCTAAAATGGAGCCCTGTGGGACCCAACAAGCAAGAAGGGCTGCAGTACACCAGTATTCACCTCAGTGAACCAAGAAATTCCTATCTGTAAGACAGTAGTTTCACCAGCAACAAATCTAATTGATAGGAGGTCAAGAAGTCGTCATCTAGCATTTCCTAGAGCTACACACATGGACAAAATTGTTGGTACCCCTCGGTTAATGAAAGAAAAACCCACAATGGTCACAGAAATAACTTGAATCTGACAAAAGTAATAGTAAATAAAAATTCTATGAAAATTAACCAATGAAAATCAGACATTGCTTTTGAACCATGGTTCAACAGAATTATTAAAAAAAAATAAACTCATGAAACAGGCCTGGACAAAAATGATGGTACCCTTAATATTTTCTTGCACAACCTTTGGAGACAATCACTGCAATCAAACGATTTCTGTAACTGTCAATGAGACTCCTGCTTCTCAGCAGGTATTCTGGCCCACTCCTCATGAGAAGACTGCTCCAGTTGTGTCAAGTTTGAAGGGTGCCTTCTCCAGATGTCATCTTTCAGCTTGTTTCACAGATGTTCAATAGGATCTAGATCAGGGCTCATAGAAGGCCACTTCAGAATAGTCCAATGTGTTCCTCTTAGCCATTCGTGGGTGCTTTTAGCTGTGTGTTTTGGGTCATTATCTTGTTGCAAGACCCATGACCTGTGACTGAGACCAAGCTTTCTGACACTGGGCAGCACATTTCTGTCTAGAATACCTTGATAGTCTTGAGATTTCATTGTACCCTGCACACATTCAAGACACCCTGTGCCAGACGCAGCAAAGCAGCTCCAGAACATAACAGAGTCTCCTCCATGTTTCACAGTAGGGACAGTTTTCTTTTGTTGATATGCTTCATTTTTGCCTACAGCTGATGTGACTTGCCAAAAAGTTCCAGTTTTGTCACATCTGTCCATAGGACATTCTCCCAGAAGCTTTGTGGCTCCACTTTGGTTCAAACAATGACAGATGGTGCGATCTGACACTGATGTAGCTTGACCTTGGAGTTCACCTTTAATGTCTTTAGAGGTTGTTCTGGGCTCTTTTGTTAC
>NW_007577892.1:86373-91617 GCF_000690725.1 Stegastes partitus
TTTTCATAGAATTTTTATTTATTATTACTTTTGTCAGATTCATTTATTTCTATGGCCATTGTGGGTTTTTCTTTCATTAACCGAGGGGTACCAACAATTTTGTCCACGTGTATATATGAAGAATGAGTTTCTTGCTGGTCTATGTGGTGGCACGATCCAGTGGGAAAAGGTTTTTGGGATCCACACAGCTTCTGCGGATCTGCATCTGCCGGGTAAAGGGATGCTCTGCTTTGGTCGGGGACAGCAAGTGTTGTGGCAAAAAGTGATCATCTGTCAAAACTGATTGTTGTGCTGTGAATAAATTATCCTCACATATCTTAACTTATCTGGTCTATATGCCAGAATATAACCAGTTATATAACCTAGTTGTTTTTACTTGTTGAAATAGCTTTAAAGGACCAATTTTGCTGATATAGTGCAGTTTTCCATCTGCCGAGACATGAATGCAGCCCCCACATTATGACTGAAATGGCAATAATGTATCAGAATGATGTGAATTGATTTGGGAAGGTCATATCACAGTCTAAATAAGAATATTAGACACATCAAAAACATACAGCCTAAACACTGGAAACACTACTACAGTATTGCCAAAAATCATCCTAAATGTGATGCCTCATTACGCTCCAAACCGCAAACATTGTCTGGTCACAATTATTTGGCTATAAGAAACATTATAGTTTCACAAACACAAACCTTGGCTGTTATTACTGATCCAGAGGGAAAGCAGCTGTAGGTCATATACGCTGGCCAATATGGCTATAACAAGAAGTGCACAATCTTACTCTTAAAAATATGATCCCCACTGTTTTCATTTAAAATATGACCCTCATGAATGAATTAATCTAATTTCAGTCATAATGAAGGGGCTGCAATCACTTTTTGACAGGTGGAAAACTAAAATTCTTCCTCTAAAGATCTTTTCACTGGGGAAAAAAAAGAACTGTATTGGTTATAATCCAACCCACAGATCAGGTAAAGCAATGTAGAGATAAAAGGAGTGCTTCCATCCTTCATCTTTGACAAATGATCATCCTTTGGCCTGACACCAGCACAACAGGTCAGATCTATCAAGATCGGAATTCCAACTCCAGTGAACACCGGGCACCAGGAAAAAAGGTAGTTGTGCTGGAGGACAGGTAGGCCCTAATTCTCACAACCACTCCTCCCCATCTTCTGTGACATCTTTTACAGGCAATGGCAAACAACTGACAATGCAGGTATGCATCTGGTTTTTCAAACTGATGCTAAAAGTATATACAAGTATACACAATTATAAACAAGCAGAGCAGCAACATCCTGACAAAATATGGAAAACTAAAAAACCAGCAACAAACAGTATTCTGAGCTGATGTGACAAACAATTCCCAATCATATCATTAGCCAAAATGAATAAATCAACTATAAGTTCCACAGTGTACTGACTAAATCGACCTGCAGTCTTAGAAGCCTAAGTGAATTAAAAATTAACATGAAAAGCTAGTATTTGCAGTATATGAAATCATCTGAGACTACTTATTTTGTGCTGAAATGATAACAACACACTCAGAGCAAACCAACCGGCCTCCGCATTTGTATGATTTCTGAAAATAGAATTCTGTTAATTGGTGATCCCAGCACAGAAACCACTGAGAAATTACAAGTTTGCCTACGGTTTTTACGTTATCTGCCATGTTAGTTTTTGAGCTGTGATACGCAAACTGCTGTTTGCAAAGTTTACACTCTACCTTTTGTCCATTCGTTTGAACAAAAGGCAGCTTTGACATGGCGTCAGTTAGTTTTGAGTTAAGTGAATGTTGAATAAGTTAGAGTAAACAAACATGGTAAATGGTCTGCACTTATGTAGCGCTTTTTTCTACCTTAGTGGTACCGAAAGCGCTTTACAATGTGTTTCTCATTCACCCATTCACACACCAATGGTGACAGAGCTGCCATGCAAGGTGCTGCCTGCCATTGGGAGCAACTTCGGGTTCAGTGTCTTGCCCAAGGACACTTCGACTGTGGAGGGGCGGGGGATTGCAGGACAACCCGCTCTACCACCTGAGACACAACCGCCCTGGGGATGATCACAGGGGATGATCACAGGTATTCTGTTTCACCCACTGCCAAAAATAATGGATTAATCCTAGAATGTGCATTTACCTTTAAGAAAGTAACAACGGCAATGGTCCAACCAATGAGAATTCGGTTGAATGAGACTGCAGACCACAGCCCGAGTACTGACAGGATTAAGTGATCGATGAACCACCAAAGGACACTCCCCCGCTTCTCACCTTTCTCTGCCTTCCTGGTCTTCTCCTCAAACTGGAAAAGCCTCATTCTCAGATCCTCCTTCTCTCGCTCCATCTGCTCCTTCTCTCTCTCAATGGCCTCTCTCTTCTTCTTCTCATTTTCCAGCTGGGCCCTGCAGAGAAGATCGGGCTACCATGAGTCAACAAAAAGAGCTGTCATAGTTGATATATAGTTATGGTTGCAAACATGAACACATACATTTGTACACACACAAACACGGTTTACCACATGTTTGCACAACCTGCTTCATTACATCTGATCGAAACAATGAGCGCCTGTAATGGTCACACGCTGCATAATATAACTTGCATGTAAATATAGTTTATTTCACATAGTGACCACTGGCAAGGGTGGTCTTGGGATTTGAACTTGCACCACACATACAAGGATTTGGCAACAGAATTATCCTGAAGTACTTCAAAGTTTATCCACACAACACAGCATAAAAATGGCCACAGTCAAAAAGCTGCAAGATGAAAATAGAGTCGTCAGCAACAAGGATTCTTTAAATTCATTAATATTGACTCCACCAGTCAGTTGCTCAATTTATTGACTAATCGTTTGGCATATAAAAAGGCAAAAATATAGATAGCATTTTCAGGCCAAGTTTCTTGACCCAAATTGCTTTTTTTTGATAAAATACTAAAGGCTGTCTAATTTACATTAATAGACTTCCATGCAAAACTGTAAAAATGTATATTTGTGAAATCCCAAGTGATAGTTTTGCATTTTAGAAAAAAAAACAAAAACAAAAACAAACAAAAAAAAACATAAAAGCAACAGATTTAGAAACGAGTCAATCAACTAATTGGCATATTTAATCATTTTAGCCCTAACATCAGAATAAAGCCTGTTGTTGTAAACATAACATTTTCAACTAGAAAAGCCCTTGGAGAGTGCAGACCTCCGCCAGCAGGTCATTTCCAACCATACTGTGATTTCCGGCCAATGTTAAAGTCCTGCACTCATTTTATCTACACTATTAGATTTATGGATAATCAAAACATACCTTTAGCATTTGAATTAACATTGGTATCATTAATAACAAACTGATGTAGTGATGAACGGCTGTTCTGTACTCTCAAATATTTTGTACACTTACATTATTTCTGCAGTTACTTCCTGGCTTATAAGCTGTTAGCTAACACTATGCTCGGTTGGCATAACTACAGCGATGCTATTGCTAACATAAAAAGACAGGGAGTAACTTTAGCTAGGTTAGAACAACTTCATGCAATGCAACGTAAATAAAAAGCATGACCGACGCAACGAAGCACGCGCCACTTGTCATGACTCATGGCAAAGAGAGTTAAAGTGAAACAGGAGACAGGTTGAGTCATTGTCAATGTGACAATGTTGTTATGAACTTATCTGTCAGTAGCTCCGCTCAGCCCACTCCTGTAATGTAGCCTGGCTGTAGCTTACTCCTGCACTACTGAGAAGACAGTGGTGAGGACTGAAGGATTGAATGGAGTCACAGCTCCATCTAGTGGACAAACGGCGCAATGACAGCATTCTGCACGACTGTGACACTTAACAGCATTTACCGTTTTATGAGAAAAAAACCAGACAGTAAGCCAGAACATCACCAAAATTTAATCAGCTGTTCATTGTGCCATTAACAACATTTCCTGAAAATTGCATGAAAATCTGTTCATAACTTTCCCAGTTATGCTGCTAACAAACAAACAAACCAGCAAACAGATAAACGCCGGCTAAAACATAACCTCCTTGGTGGAGATAATGATATACAACATAATAAACCAGAATATTATTATTATATTTTAAAAGCTTGGACCAAAAATATTGGTGCTTCTGCCTGATAAATGATTGTATATCAAAACTATTACTGATGAAGTTTCGGCAAGTAATTTATTATTTAAATGACTAGTCTTTTTAGCATCAGTTTGACCTCTGTCAAGAACCCAAGCTTGAAAACATACACAGCCAGTCAGTCAGTCAGCTTTATCTCTTATTTCCTACACATCATTTTGCAGTCAGTTTGTTTATTGTGTACCGAGTTCACTTTGGTTTTGTTAAATAATATATTTCAAAATACTACAAAGTAGGGCTCAGCTTTTCTCTCAGAATACTTATGCTCTGCTCTAAATCTGTCTTTAAAAAAAAAAAAATCATGGAAAAAGATTTCTTTGTTTCTGGCTTTTATTAAAAATTGAAAAAAAAGAAAAGAAAAGAAAAAAATGGAATGATTTATGAATTTCTAATGGTTGTTCGACTGGTATTTAGTGTGTTGTCTGCTTGGTGTTACATCACTATGTTTGAGCAGCTGTGCAGGACAGACAGTGGGCAGAAAGCTGTTTCTGAGACCACAGCATTCATTCAATTTCAGTTCAGCTGATGCAGAAGGTGGATTTTCTATACTTGAAAGGGAATGCTATATCATCACCCGATAAATACATCAATTTACATGCACTGAACTATGTCTAAGCTTAGTTAAGAAAAGTATCTTCCACTGATGAAGCTGTTCCAACCAAACAAGGTCAGACTATTCAAAAGTGCTCTGAAGGGCTTACTCCACTCAGAGAGACATCTTGCAGTGTGGATACTGTCCTAAAGCTGCACTAATATTTTCAAACAAATAGTCCTTCTTACTTTTAAAACAGGGGATTTTTGACTTGAATGAGGGTATGAGGTACTCTACACTTTTACACAGTTTATTGTGTATATTTTGTTCAGAACAAAAGTTAAAAATTTGCTGCTTTTAACAATAACTGTATTTTCAGCAGGATATCTTGACTGTTGGTCAGACAAAAGCAGACATCTGAAGAGGTCATTTTGGACTCATTTTGGCATTTGATTGAGACTAATCAAAAATAGAAATAATGATGTGGTGCAGCACAAAATTCTTTTTCAAATATGTTAATTTGGTATTCAAATATCAGATGTGTTCAGATATACAATATTGAATAAAAGGCCTGCATACTACCACTA
>NW_007577892.1:91677-98413 GCF_000690725.1 Stegastes partitus
TAATAATAATAATAATAATAAATACTAATATACTATTTATTTTGACAATTTTGTTTCTTTTAAGCATTTGGGTGAATTACGGTTTTGAGTTTTAAAATGATCTTTCGACTTTTTTTTTTCATTTTAATTTGTTTTAAGTACAATTGCAAAAACAATCTTTAGTTTGAGCTTCTATAATATGTTGAATTTCAGCTACTCTGTTTTATATCATTGTAAGCCGAAAAGCTTTGGGGTGTGGCCTGCTAGTCGAACAAAACAAGAGATGTAAAGAGATCATTCAACTCTGAGGAATGGCAATGGACAATTTCAATTATATTCTGACATTCTTTGGCAGATTAATATATTCATTGGGAAAATATTTGTCAGATCAAGCAACAATCAAGTTTGTCCAGGATCTGTTAAAACGATGATGGACTTTAACATCACATTAATACAGAGGTGAAATTTGATAAACAATATTAGTGAATTCTGATTCAGCCCTTATTACAGGCCCAGAATATTTTTTTAGAAAATACCAAGTGGCTCCAATCTTAATTGTAAATAAGCTTTATGGTCATATTTGAGATAGTTTTGTCACAGTGTTTTTATCAGTGCAAAACTGATTTAGGAAAGAAACTCATGCAAAACCTACATTAAATCTGTAGTCTGCACATCATTACTACTATTTTACTGTTTGCGTACCTCTCCTGCTGTTTCTGTTGTTTCTCCTCTCTGGCCTGGGCCTTCATCTGCTGAACCTCTATTGTGTCTGGCTTGCGGCGACGCATGTACAGCTCATGATTGCCCATACACAGCTGGAGGATGCGCTTATTAATGCGCAGTCTTGGGGCATAAAACACAAAGTCCTGAAATTTGGAGAAGAAACAAACAGGAGAGAAGATTCAGAAAGAAAAGACATATCATACACCAGGTTGAATAAACGTTACGTTACTTTCCATCATGCCAGTATAGGGAATGCTTTATGTTCGACACAGACTGCTCCATGTTTGGTAAAGGGTGACTGGTGGATTATAGCATTGCTTAGAGTGCAGCTAAGCCTCGTCTGTATGCTACCTCAGACTGAAGATATGTCGAATGTTTTCTTTTTCCACTACAGAGAAATGTGGTGCTACAGGTAAAACAGATGTTACTCAATGGGCTCTGGAAAGCCTGATTCTACTTTAATAAACAAGAACCCTTGAATTGCAGAAGACGATGAAGGAAAAAAGAAATTTTTCAAACAAGATAGAGCGTTTTCAGGTTTAGAAATGTCATCTTGTGCAAAATCTTTGATGATATTTTACTCACTGGAGATTTCTTGTCAATAGGCTTGATGATGAACTTCTTATCATTGAAGGAAATGTTCCTGATCTCACTCCAGGGGAAGCCAATCTTTGGGGTCAATCTGAAGGAGTGACCACATGAACATTATACAGTGAAACATGATACAGTGCAAGTTCCAACATAAACAACATAACATAAACATAAACAACATAAATGTCAAGTGGCATAGTCCATGTTATCATCTTCTAATACATTTTGACAACCTAAAACCTCATGTTCATGCAAAAGCTGCACAGTCCACCACATACACACGTGGACAAAATTGTTGGTACCCCTCGGTTAATGAAAGAAAAACCCACAATGGTCACAGAAATAACTTGAATCTGACAAAAGTAATAAATAAAAATTCTATGAAAATTAACCACTAAAAAACAGACATTGCTTTTGAACCGTGGTTCAACAGAATTATTTAAAAAAAAATAAACTCATGAAACAGGCCTGGACAAAAATGGTGGTACCCTTAACTTAATATTTTCTTGCACAACCTTTTGAGACAATCACTGCAACCAAATGATTACTGTCAACGAGACTTCTGCACCACTCATCAGGTATTCTGGCCCACTCCTCATGAGCAGACTGCTCCAGTTGTCTCAGGTTGGAAGGGTGCCTTCTCCAGCCACCATGTTTCAGCTCCTTCCACAGATGTTCAACAGGATTTAGATCAGGGCTCATAGAAGGCCACTTCAGAATAGTCCAATGTTTTCCTCTGAGCCATTCTTGGGTGTTTTTAGCTGTGTGTTTTGGGTCATTATTGTGTTGCAAGACCCATGACCTGTGACTGAGATCAAGCTTTCTGACACTGGGCAGCACATTTCTGTCTAGAATACCTTGATAGTCTTGAGATTTCATTGTACCCTGCACACATTCAAGACACCCTGTGCCAGATGCAGCAAAGCAGCCCCAGAACATAACAGAGCCTCCTCCATGTTTCACAGTAGGGACAGTGTTCTTTTCTTGATATGCTTCATTTTTGCATCTGTGAACATAGACCTAATGTGCCTTGCCAAAAAGTTCCAGTTTTGTCTCGTCTGTCCATAGGACATTCTCCCAGAAGCTTTGTGGCTTGTCAACATGCAGTTTGCCAAATTCCAGTCTGGCTTTTTTGTGGTTTGTTTTCAACAATGGTGTCCTCCTTGGTCGTCTCCCATGAAGTCCACTTTGGCTCAAACAACGACGGATGGTGCGATCTGACACTGATGTACCTTGACCTTGGAGTTCACCTTTAATGTCTTTAGAGGTTGTTCTGGGCTCTTTTGTTACCATTCGTATTATCCATCTCTTCCATTTGTCATCAATTTTCCTCCTGCGGCCACATCCAGGGAGGTAGGCTACAATCGCATGGATCTTAAATTTCTGAACAATATGTGCAACTGTAGTCACAGGAACATCAAGCTGCTTGGAGATGGTCTTATAGTGTTTACCTTTAACATGCTTGTCTATAATTTTCTTTCTAATCTCCTGAGACAACTCTCTCTTTGGCTTCCTCTGGTCCATGTTTAGTGTGGTACACATCATGTCACCAAACAGCACAGTGACTACTTGTATCCCTATAAATAGGCCGACTGACTGATTACAAGTTTGTAGACACCTGTGATGCTGATTAGAGGACACACCTTGATTGAACATGTCCCTATGGTCACATTATTTTCAGTGAAGTTGTTCCTGTGACCGTTGTGGGTTTTTCTTTCATTAACCGAGGGGTACAAACAATTTTGTCCACGTGTGTATATACCTCGACTGAAATTATACCACAGCACAAAATAAATCATGATTACTCATGCAGACAATGACTATACATCCCTTGTGTCAAATAATCTCAGCTGTTTAAAACACTTAACAGAGTGTCTGGATGTGAAACAACAATCTGAAATTAAAAGGAAGAACAAACAAAAAATAAAGTCATTTGACCTGGCTCTAAAAGAGGCAAAATTCTAAAAGGATTTTAACAAACAATGTTTTATGCTTGGAAATAAGAGAGCAATGTGGAATCTATCTAGTAAATATTTCAATTAAAATCTTGTGGTGCATCAGAGAAAACTACTGCAGTGATTTAAAAAAGGACAAACACAAGTACAGTGTTGAGCTTGAAGTTGTCAGGACAAGTGGTTCTTGAAGAACAAAAAGAGATAAACGCTAAACGGTAGTCAGTGGTGACTGTTGGATTAGGAAAATGTCATCATGGCAAAAATGGCTGTCAAAGTATGAGATGTGTTTCAAAACCCACACAACCATCCTATATAGTATACCAGAAAAAGGTTCAGTATGTCCCTATTGGATACACATAGTGTGTTGTATATCATATAGTATATATGTGTCCACCTGTCTTTTTCTCTATTTGTTCCTAATTTTGCAATTTCAACTTTTTCCATTGTTTTTTTTTTTTATTATTGTTTTGGGGCTGCCAGACAATTTACATCAACAGCAACATGGACAACTAAGGATGTTTCCAGGATCTGTTTTTTTCTGCTTTTTTGGCTCTCTGTGGAGTTTATCTTGGCGAACTACAGTGAAGTCAGTCATCCCAGCGGACACCAGAGACTTTGTGCTGCAGGTCGCAGTCCCCACCTACGGGAAATCTATGGGACTGCTCTTGTAAGAGGACTTACAACAAAAAAGAAGGTAACCAGGAGGGCAAAGAAGAAAACTGGTGGAATTAGAGCCAGACTGAACAGGGAGAAATGTAAACACCGAGTGCTCCCCTCGATCATCCTGCCAATGTGTACTCTTTAGGCACCAAAACAGATGAGCTGCAAGGCAGCATTACCCACGTGCGTGAATGTAGGACGTGGACTAAGACATTTAAGGAAGCGTGGTTAAATAACGACAGCAATGACATGCTGCACATTAAGGGCTATGCCCCCCAAAAGTCTTGACTTGTGCTATATAAATAAAATTGAGTGATACTGCTCTTCGCTCGTCTGAACCATGTTAGTACCTTATGTACATTTTTTCTTGTTAAAACAACATGTTACTTAATTTTTATCTCAGTATATTCCATTTTTTATTTTCAAATGTAATTTTGCTTATCCAGTTTCAACTACATACTAGAATTACATATTGTCTGCTGTTTATGATGAATAATATGAATGTATTCAGCCTCTCCGGCTGCTAAACCTCAATCACACATTTAGAATAAACTTCAAAATCAATTTATATGAAACTAAACTCTCTGTAAATGCACTAAAATGACAGGTTTCTATCAAACGTCATATTGTTGAGTCAATACCTAAACCAATCAGCTGATTGGTTTTCTATCATACTTTGAGGCCGTGCCGTCACTGGAGAAGAACTGTGGAGTGTGGCTGCAAAAACTGCAGCCCTCTTGCCCTCACAAAGTTATCGTTGCATTATGATGTCAGAGCATGTTGGGATGAAGTCGGGCAGAAATCTAACCGGCTGCACTGTGCAGTGATGGAATCTGCGCAGGTTTGGCTGATCTGAAACAAGAAATTTAAGGCAAGAAATAAGCTATGCAGTTACTAATCCAATCCAATCTGAGGCAGCCAATGTCTGAGAGACCATAGGAGGGTGAATCCTGTGTTGGTCCCTTTTGCAGAGATTCAAGCATCCAATGTTGAAAAGCAGAGTGATGCTGCGCATGTGAAAACTCCACTGTCGACACAAATAGTTTATTCGACTAGATATCGTTAAACCATGGTATGTGTTCACAGGATCTATCACTTTAGTGCTTCCCACTCACTGTCTAGTTTAGACAGAGTGACATGTATTCTGGTAGCATTGCATTACATTTTGAGAGGCTCAGTGTCACATTGCCCAGTGCTCATTTGAACAAACTAAAGACAGCGGCTACTTTATGCAAATGGAGAGCACTGAACAGGGGTCCGATGCCTCACAAAACGTTTGTAAAACTTTTAAATTAATCACCGCAAACCTAAAACAAGAACAGACTCAGCAATGTCACACCTTTTTTGTTTTCGTCTTAAATACAACATTTTACAGAACTGTGTTCGTAACGAAAGAGAAAGATTGTGACTAAGCCACCACATTGGCCCAGTTTGAAATCCAGGAGCAGAGAGCTCCTGATAACCCACAGTTCAATCTGATGTAGTCAACTTTCGAGCAACTGTGGTTGCATAAATCTTGTGTTGATTCCTGTTGAAGAGCTTCAGGTGTCCTGTCAGGACCCCCAGCCTCAGCTGCCCCCACTTGCTTGCCCTCACTCTCCCTCTGTCTTTCCACTTCTCCATGCAGTGTGCCTGATAGCAGGGAATGGCTTACCTGCATCTAATCATTCAGACCCACAAAAGCACAGCTCATTCCTTCACACACCGCCAGACCATAGATAATGAAACCCCATTTCCGTGTCAATGCCTGACCCGCCTTCTGACTCGCTGCTCTGCTCCTCCCAGCAGCCGGTCTTTCACAGCATGTGCAAGCAGGGAACCAGTCTTTCATAAGTGGGTTTGTTTAATAATAAAGATTGCTATTACTGAATTTCTACATGTATAAATTAAATGGCATTTATTAACATCATGTGATAGCAAGAAACCTGTAATCATAGGACAATGACTACTAGATTACTTTAGACTACTCTTGGCATTTTCTCAATTAGCTTCATGAGATAGTCTCCTGGAATGGTTTTGAATTAACAGGTGTGCCATGTCAAGACAATGCCAAAAGTGTGCAAAGTTGTCAAAGCAAAACGGGACTACTTTGAAGAATCTAAAATATAAAACATATTCTGGTTTAACATTTATTTTGTTTACAACATAATGTCATATGTGTTCTTTCATAGTTCCGATGTGTTCAGTATTCATCTACAAGGTAGAAAATATTTTAAATAAATAAAAACCAGTGTGTCCAAACTTTTGACTGGTACTGTACATACATTAGTATTATATATTTCCAGCATATGATAGCAGGAAACCTGTCACCTATACCTAGGCTTCATTAATGATTACTGTAACTAAATATGTACAATAGAAATAGGAGTGATGACATCTGAGCATCACGCGACGCTACAATGCTCTCCTGGTCACTGTGAGATGAGCTGATAGTTGAGAGTGGATGATGAAATGTATGTCATGGGTTATATTGAGAAAGCTGCAAGCAGCAGAACTGGTGGCCAAGCAATCAGCCCTTTCTGCACAGGCACATGTTGCACAGGCATTCATGAGCTAGTATGTGGAATTCTGTGACTAATATGACTGATTTATAAGAATAACCATGCTGGGAACATTTAATGGCAATAGCTTGTAGAAAAGTATAATAAAAGTTTAAAAGGAATTTTTCAGGTGCAGTCTTTTGAGATAAGTAACAGGTGACCTGCAGTTTTAAAAGCCAGAAAATATTAGCTGCTGATACATTGTGTAATTGACAGTGCTTACAGTGGAAAATGTTACAATTTCCAAAAATCCAAGGTAACATGTAGGCTCCAGCCCCCCCCCCCCCC